>NW_027200347.1:5000-21604 GCF_038502225.1 Cherax quadricarinatus | reverse complement strand
AGCTTTACGTATTTGTAGTCCAGAATTCATAGATGAAGAAATCTCAATTGTTAAATCTTTTCAAATTGCCAGAAATACTTTTTACAATTCAAAAAGGGACAACCAACCTTTTTCAACTAAAAATATGTTGGTTCTCTCTTACCATGAAAACTTGGTTGATATGCCTTCTCTTTTTAAGACTTTTAATATCAGAGTTGTATTTAAAAACCTTGATACAGTAAAAAAAAACGATAAAAAATTCCCTCAAATGCTGATGGGTATCTATAAGATTCCTTGTAAAATATGCGATAAAGTTAATTACGGTCAAACTGGTAAATCTCAAACTAAGATTAAGACAACATAAATATAGCATTAGAAGTGGACAAGATTCTAATACTCTTTTTATTCATGTGAGAGATTTTAAAGATCCAAATGATTTTCAAAAGTCTGAGAAAGTAGTATCAAGCAAGTCCATGGTCGACAGGAATATAATAGAATCATGTTTCATAAAAAGCAGTTTTGAAAATATGAAAATTTATTTTGGTTTATATAAATTGGATTCATTTATAATTAATAAAATTTGGGAAGAATTTAATGATACATTAGACAAGTAAAAAATCTTAATGCTTGGGTAGAGTATCACTGTTTCACAGAGTCGGGTATTGTGACACAACTGTGAGGTGTAGTCTTGCCCTGATTGTGAGGTGTAGTCTTGCCCTTTATATGCCTTCCTGTTGATGTTTTGTTTTTACAGTTCCATGAAAATGTGAGAAGTCACGAAATGCTTGGGATTTTACTATTTTTTCACAGCGGTTGTTCTGCATATTATGATATATATATATGTTTATATATATTGCATATATATATATATATATATATATATATATATATATATATATATATATATATATATATATATATATATATATATATATTTTGTGTATGCAATAATTTCGCCAAAATTATTCTGAACCTAACGAAAAAAATATATTTCATTGTGTTTGTTTAGTATTAAATTATTGTAAACAAATCTAAAATATATTTAGTTGGGTTAGGCTAAAATAAATTGTTCTTGTTATAATAAGGTTAGGTAAGTTTTCTAAGATTCTTTTGGTGCAAAATTATAAATTTTTACATTAACATTAATGAAAAAAATATATCTTTAAACGTATAAGAGAAAATTTTAGAAAGGACTTAATTTTAAATGAGTTCTTGCTAATTGACCAGTTTTACATATTCGGCACGACATATATATATATATATATATATATATGTATATATATATATATATATATATATATATATATATATATATATATATATGCAGAAAGCAGCAATTTTACTCTGGCTGTACCCTTCTCCAGAACATCACTCCATCGGAGATCATATATACCCAGGATGACTCGAGTATGGAACACATTCGTACAGAATAATGATGTCAACGAGATAAAGTCAGTTGATCAAATGAAAATGCTGGCCCACAGATGGCTCCAACTTCATCCTGTTCCCAACTTGTATGTCTCATAATAAAAATGCTTTCAAATGAGCTGATGTAGGTAACAGCTCTTAGCTTGCCAATAAAGCTAGGAATCCTTAACCTGTAAATAGCTTGTCAATAAAGCTAGGGATCCTTAACCTTGTCAAACCCTGTGTAAAAGAGAGAGAGAGAGAGAGTCAACCCCTGTGAGAGAGAGAGAGAGAGAGAGAGGGGGAAAGAGAGAGGGTGAAAGAGAGAGGTGAGAGTCCACACGCACAACCTGGCTATGAGAGGTAATTGGCCAGCCCTTTGCTCTGAGCTCGCCACCACCGAGGAATGCTCTTCTCCAACAACCAAGTGAAAGCCTTCACTGGACACATCCTTAATCTACAACAAGAACACATTCCTCACCGGCAATATGTGACGAAGCCTACAGATCAGCCTTGGTTTGGCTTTCGTTGTAGAGAGGCTGCTACTGCTAAGTACAAAGCATGGCGAAGGTATAAGAGACATCCTACCACCTATAACAGGAACTTGCACAGGCAAGCCTGTAGGCATATGGGTGACGTTCAAAAGTGGGCCATTGCTAAATGGGAGGTGGACACTAAAAGAAAGCTAGCATCAGGTAGGGTAGGCTCCAAAACCTGGTGGTCCCTGGTCAAGGACAGACAAGGTTATCTGCCTGATGAACTCATTCCACCTCTAAATCGACAGGATGGGACCACCTCTACTAGTAGTCAAGAGAAGGCGGACCTCTTTGCTGAACACTTTGCTACCAAAATGCAAGTTCCTGATCCAGCAAGGGACCCTCCTTGGCTAGCTGCAAGAACTGTGTCAAAACTGTCAGTGGTGACAATAAGGCAGGAGGAGGTGCATTTCCTTCTTAAATCGCTTGACCAAGAAAAGGCTGTGGGCCCAGACAAGTTGAGCCCAAGATTGCTGAGAAGATGTGCAGACCAGCTAGCAGCACCTCTAACTCGCATCTTTCAGCACTGCCTAGTACAGTGTAAATGGCCCTCTCTGTGGAAAGAGGCAAATGTAGTCCCTGTTCACAAAAAGAAGAGCAGAGCAGAAATCAGCAACTACAGACCAGTGTCACTCCTGTCAATCACTGGTAAGATCCTTGAGACAATAATCTCAAGACAAATGACAGAGTTTTTTGACTACCACTCACTACTTTGTGATCGTCAATATGGCTTCAGGAAAGGTTACTCTGCTGCTGATCTGTTGTTAAACCTCTCCACTAAGTGGCACCAGTCACTGGATGAATCCAAAGTCAGCTGTGTGGTAGCACTGGACATTGCTGGCGCTTTCGACCGGGTGTGGCACCAGGGCCTCTTAGCAAAACTTCAAGCACTGGGAATTGCAGGCTCTACGCTATGTCTCCTCAGTGATTACCTTCATGGTAGATCTCTAAGTGTAGTTCTCAATGGAACGGAATCAGCAAGACATCCTATTGGGGCAAGTGTTCCACAAGGAAGCGTGCTGGGACCATTGTTATGGAATGTCTACTTCAACGACCTTCTTCATCTCATCCCAGAATCCCATGCATATGCAGACGACTGTACACTGACATTCACTTATCCAAGAGAAGAAATGCCAGCTGCTCTAAGCTACATCAATCACCAGCTAAGAGCTATATCAGCTTGGGGAAATAGATGGCAAGTAACCTTTGCACCTGAGAAACGCGAATGATGATGATCTTTAGGCACAATGATGGTAATGCTGGTGCAGTAGTAAGGATGAATGGGAGGGTGTTGGCACCTGGGGAAGAAGTTGATATCTTTGGGGTGAAATTGACTGACCCACGTTGTAAACTAACCATGAAAAACCACGCTGTAAATCTTGCAAACAAGGCAGCCAGGAAGCTTACAGCACCTCGCCGTATCTCGCATCTGCTTGACAGGAGGGGTTGCAAGATTTTGTACGAGGCACAAGTACACTCACACCTTGAGTATGCTCCACTTTCTTGGTTCGCCTGCCCCCCCTCTCATCTGCGACTACTTGACAGAGTAGAGAACAGAGCAAGACTCTCATCTCTCGCCTGGACCCATCCTGGATAGATCTGTCATTTCAGCAGATCCTTCGACATAGGAGGGATGTCCAATATTGTCAAAGTACCACACTTTGAGGACTCCAACAAGCAGAAAGTAACTTCACTCTGATTGTACCCTTCTCATGGACATCACTTTATCTGAGATCATTCAGTCCCAACATGACTCGAGTCTGGTACATATTCGTACAGTATAATGATATCAATGAAATAAAGTCAGTTCATCAAATGAAATTGCTGGCCCACAGAATAATAATAATTATGCGGGCCTTCTGGGATATATTTTGGAATGCATTTTAAAAGCATTAATGGGAGGAAGCTCTAAACCCCTAAGAGCCACATAGCAAGCGAGAAGGAAAGCTTCAGTTCTTTGGATCACGAGCCCTTCTTCACTAGCATCAAGACAACTCTCCTGGAAGTGAAAATAATCGGACAACCACTGAAAAATAGGCGAAAAAAATGTGAGTGGGGAAATTTTGGAAGTGGCTTCACGTCCCCTTCCCCCTTCCCCTGTACTCGCCTGATTGTGGTTGCAGGGGTCGAGACTCAGCTCCTGGCCCCGCCTCTTCACCGACCGCTACTAGGTCCTCTCTCCCCCTGCTCCATGAGCTTTATCATACCTCGTCTTAAAACTATGTATAGTTCCTGCCTCCACTACATCGCTTGCCAGACTATTCCACTTCCTAACTACTCTATGACTGAAGAAATACTTCCTAACATCCCTTTGACTCATCTGAGTCTTCAGCTTCCAATTGTGACCCCTTGTTTCTGTGTCCCATCTCTGGAACATCCTGTCTCTGTCCACCTTGTCTATTCCACGCAGTATTTTGTATGTCGTTATCATGTCTCCCCTGACCCTCCTGTCCTCCAGTGTTGTCAGACCGATTTCCCTTAACCTTTCTTCATAGGACATTCCCCTTAGCTCTGGAACTAGCCTTGTTGCAAACCTTTGCACTTTCTCTAATTTCTTGACGTGTTTGACCAGGTGTGGGTTCCAAACTGGTGCTGCGTACTCCAGTATGGGCCTGACGTACACAGTGTATAAAGTCTTGAACGATTCCTTACTGAGGTACCGGAACGCTATTCTCAGGTTTGCCAAGCGCCCATATGCCGCAGCAGTTATCTGGTTAATGTGTGCTTCTGGCGATGTACTCGGTATTATACTCACTCCTAGGTCTTTCTCCTTGAGTGAGGTTTGCAGCCTTTGGCCTCCTAGCCTATACTCTGTCTGCGGTCTTCTTTGCCCTCCTCCGATCTTCATGACTTTGCATTTGGCGGGGTTAAATTCTAGGAGCCAGTTTCTGGACCACACATCCAGCCTGTCCAGGTCTCTTTGTAGACCTGTCTGGTCCGCGTCTGATTTAATTCTCCTCATTAACTTCACGTCATCTGCAAACAGGGACACTTCTGAGTCTATCCCTTCCGTCATGTCGTTCACATATACCAAGAATAGCACTGGTCCCAGGACTGACCCCTGTGGGACCCCGCTCGTCACTGGCGCCCACTGTGATACCTCATCACGGACCATGACTCGCTGTTGCCTCCCTGTTAGGTATTCTCTGATCCATTGCAGTGCCCTTCCTGTTATACGTGCCTGTTCCTCTAGCTTCTGTACTAATCTCTTGTGAGGAACTGTGTCGAAGGCCTTCTTGCAGTCCAAGAAAATGCAATCAACCCACCCCTCCCTCTCATTTCTTACTTCAGTTACCTTGTCATAAAACTCTAGTAGGTTTGTGACACAGGATTTGCCTTCCATGAATCCGTGCTGGCTGTCGTTTATAATCTTGTTCCGCTCCAGGTGCTCCACCACTCTCCTCCTGATAATCTTTTCCAAGACTTTGCATACTATACATGTCAGTGACACTGGTCTATAATTTAGTGCTTCATTTCTGTCTCCCTTCTTAAAGATGGGGACTACATTTGCCTTCTTCCATACTTCAGGTAGTTGCCCAGTTTCAAGGGAAGTGTTGAAGATTTTGGTTAGTGGCACACGTAGTGTCCCTGCTCCCTCTCTAAGGACCCACGGAGAGATGTTGTCCGGTCCCACCGCCTTTGAGGTATCAAGGTCACTTAGGAGCTTCTCCACCTCCTCCTCAGTTGTGTGTAATTCATCCAACACTTGTTGGTATATCCCTTGTTGCTGTACCCCACTGTTTTGTCTTCCCGTTGTCCCTTCAGCCTCCACTGTAAATACTTCCTGAAATCTCATGTTGAGCTCCTCACATACCTCTGGTCGTTTCTTGTGAGTGTCCCCACCTGTGTGTGTGTGTGTGTGTGTGTGTGTGTGTGTGTGTGTGTGTGTTTGTGTGTGTGTGTGTGTGTGTGTGTGTACTCACCTATTTGTACTCACCTATTTGTGGTTGCAGGGGTCGAGTCACAGCTCCTGGCCCCGCCTCTTCGCTGATTGCTTCTAGGTCCTCTCTCTCCCTGCTCCCATGAGCTTTATCATACCTCGCCTTAAAACTATGTATGGTTCCTGCCTCCACTACGTCACTTTCTAGGCTATTCCACTGGCCTGACTACTCTATGACTGAAGAAATACTTCCTAACATCCCTTTGATTCATCTGAGTCTTCAACTTCCAATTGTGACCTCTTGTGTCTGTGTCCCATCTCTGGAACATCCCGTCTTTGTCCACCTTGTCTATTCCGCGCAGTATTTTATATGTCGTTATCATGTCTCCCCTGACCCTCCTGTCCTCCAGTGTCGTCAGGCCGATTTCCCTCAACCTTTCTTCGTAGGACAATCCCCGTAGCTCTGGGACTAGTCTTGTTGCAAACCTTTGCACTTTCTCTAATTTCTTGACGTGCTTGACTAGGTGTGGATTCCAAACTGGTGCTGCATACTCCAGTATGGGCCTGACGTAAATGGTATACAGAGTCTTGAACGAATCCTTACTGAGGTATCGGAACGCTATCCGTAGGTTTGCCAGGCGCCCGTATGCTGCAGCAGTTATCTGATTGATGTGCGCCTCAGGAGATATGCTCGGTGTTATACTCACCCCCAGATCTTTTTCCTTGAGTGAGGTTTGCAGTCTTTGGCCATCTAAACTATATTGTGTCTGCGGTCTTCTTTGCCCTTCCCCAATCTTCATGACTTTGCATTTGGCAGGGTTAAATTCAAGGAGCCAGTTGCTGGACCAGGCTTGTAGCCTGTCCAGGTCTCTTTGTAGTCCTGCCTGATCCTCGTCCGATTTGATTCTTCTCATTAACTTCACATCATCTGCAAACAAGGACACTTCTGAGTCTATCCCTTCCGTTATGTCGTTCACATATACCAAGAACAGCACAGGTCCTAGGACTGACCCCTGTGGAACCCCGCTTGTCACAGGCGCCCACTCTGACACCTCGTCGCGTACCATGACTCGTTGTTGCCTCCCTGTCAGATATTCTCTGATCCATTGCAGTGCCTTTCCTGTTATGTGTGCCTGATCCTCTAGCTTTTGCAGTAACCTCTTGTGAGGAACTGTGTCGAAGGCCTTCTTGCAGTCCAAAAATATGCAGTCGATCCACCCCTCTCTCTCTTGTCTTACTTCTGTCACCTTGTCATAAAACTCTAGTAGGTTTGTGACACAGGATTTTCCTTCCCTGAAACCGTGCTGGTTGTCAATTATACACTTGTTTCTTTCCAGGTGCCCCACCACTCTCCTCCTGATGATCTTCTCCATGACCTTGCATACTATACACGTTAGTGATACAGGTCTGTAGTTTAGTGCCTCATGTCTGTCTCCCTTTTTAAAAATTGGGACTACATTTGCCATTTTCCATACCTCAGGGAGTTGCCCAGTTTCAAATGATGTGTTGAAGATCTTTGTTAATGGCTCACACAATATCTCTGCTCCCTCTTTAAGGACCCATGGAGAGATGTTGTCTGGTCCCACCGCCTTTGAGGTGTCAAGTTCGCATAGCAGCTTCTTCACCTCCTCCTTGGTTATATGTACCTCATCCAGCACTTGCTGGTGTGCCCCCCTGTTCTGATTTCCTGGAGTCCTACTGGTTTCCACTGTAAATACCTCTTTAAATCTTGTGTTGAGCTCCTGACATACCTCTCGGTCGTTTCTTGTGAATTCCCCATCACCCTTCCTCAGTCTGATTACCTGGTCCTTGACTGTTGTTTTCCTCCTGATGTGGCTGTACAACAGCTTCGGGTCAGTCTTTACTTTTGATGCTATGTCATTTTCATATTGTCTCTGAGCCTCCCTTCTTATCTGTGCATATTCGTTTCTGGCTCTTCGGCTGATTTCTTTATTTTCCTGAGTTCTCTGTCTTCTGTACCTTTTCCATTCTCTAGTACACCTAGTTTTTGCCTCCCTACACCTTTGGGTGAACCAAGGACTCGTTCTGTTCTTCCCATTATTTCTGTTTCCCTTGGGAACAAACCTCTCCTCTGCCTCCTTGCATTTTGTTGCTACATAGTCCATCATTTCTTGTACTGGTTTTCCTGTCAGTTCCCTCTCCCACTGAATGTCTTGAAGGAAGTTCCTCATGCCTGAGTAGTTCCCCCTTTTGTAGTTTGGTTTTTCCCAGCCTATTCCTGCTACTCTCTCCACTTGGAGCTCAACTATGTAGTCGAAGCACAGAACCACATGATCACTAGCTCCCAGGGGCCTTTCATACATGATACCCTCGATGTCCGAACTACTCATGGTGAATACAAGGTCCAGCCTTGCTGGTTCATCCTCTCCTCTCTCTCTGGTAGTGTCTCTAACATGTTGATGCATGAGGTTTTCCAGTACCACATCCATCATCTTGGCTCTCCATGTTTCGGGACCCCCATGGGGCTCCAGGTTTTCCCAGTCAATCTCCTTGTGATTGAAATCACCCATAACTAGTAACTTTGCTCCCCCCATGTGTGCTCTCCTGGCCACCTCGGCTAGTGTGTCGATCATTGCTCTGTTGCTCTCATCGTATTCTTCTCTTGGCCTCCTGCAGTTCTGTGGTGGGTTGTACATTACTGCAATTATCACCTTATGTCCCTCAGACTGGATTGTTCCTACTAAGTAGTCCCTTTCGCCCGTGCCATCCATTCCTTCCATTTTCTCAAAACCCCACTGGTTTTTAATGAGCAGTGCAACTCCTCCTCCCCCTCTCCTCCCTCTGTCTTTCCTGAGGATTTGATATCCGGATGGAAAGATTGAATCTGTTATTATTCTGGTTAGTTTTGTTTAGACTGTGGTCTGGGAGGTATATTGGTGTTGGGGAAGTGGGAGACCTGGTAAGGAACAATGGGTTGTTGCTGTGGGGGTGAAGTTTGTAATGTAGTGGGTGGGGGCATTCGATGTGGCATGGGTGTTTTGATTTAGAGTGTTTGGTTGCACTGGGGTTGACCTGGTTGGGAGGCTTCTATAGGAAGTTGTGTGTGTGTGTGTGTGTGAGTGTGTGTGTGTGTGTGTGTGTGTGTGTGTGTGTGTGTGTGTGTGTGTGTGTGTGTGTGTGTGTGTGTGTGTGTGTGTATGTGTGTGTATGTGTGTGTGTGTGTGTGTGTGTGTGTGTGTGTGTGTGTGTGTGTAGTGATTGTGTGCAACTAGAGTGATTGTGTGCAACAAGAGTGATTGTGCTCAACAAGAGTGATTGTGTTCAACAAGAGTGATTGTGTTCAACAAGAGTGATTGTGTGCAACAAGAGTGATTGTGTGCAACAAGAGTGATTGTGCTCAACAAGAGTGATTGTGTTCAACAAGAGTGATTGTGTGAAACAAGAGTGATTGTGTGCAACAAGAGTGATTGTGCTCAACAAGAGTGATTGTGTGAAACAAGAGTGATTGTGTTCAACAAGAGTGATTGTATGCAACAAGATTGATTGTGTTCAAAAAGAGTGATTGTATGCAACAAGAGTGATTGTGTGAAACAAGAGTGATTGTGTGCAACAAGAGTGATTGTGCTCAACAAGAGTGATTGTGCTCAACAAGAGTGATTGTGTTCAACAAGAGTGATTGTATGCAACAAGATTGATTGTGTTCAAAAAGAGTGATTGTATGCAACAAGATTGATTGTGTTCAACAAGAGTGATTGTATGCAACAAGAGTGATTGTGTTCAACAAGAGTGATTGTATGCAAGAAGAGTGATTGTATGCAACAAGAGTGATTGTATGCAACAAGAGTGATTGTGTTCAACAAGAGTGATTGAATGCAACAAGAGTGATTGTATGCAACAAGAGTGATTGTGTTCAACAAGAGTGGTTGTATGCAACAAGAGTGATTGTGTTAAACAAGAGAAATTGTAGGCAACAAGAGCGATTGTGTTCAACAAGAGTGATTGTATGCAACAAGGGTGATTGTGTTCAACAAGAGTGATTATATGCAACAAGATTGATTGTGTTCAACAAGAGTGATTGTATGCAACAAGAGTGATTGTATGCAACAAGAGTGATTGTATGCAACAAGAGTGATTGTGTTCAATAAAAGTGATTGTATGCAACAAGAGCGATTGTGTTCAACAAGAGTGATTGAATGCAGCAAGAGTGATTGTATGCAACAAGAGTGATTGTGTTCAACAAGAGTGATTGAATGCAGCAAGAGTGATTGTGTTCAACAAGAGTGATAGTATGTAACAAGAGTGATTGTGTTCAACAAGAGTGATTGTGTTCAACAAGAGTGATTGTATGCAACAAGAGTGTTTGTATGCAACAAGAGTGATTGTGTTCAACAAGAGTGATTGTATGCAACAAGAGTTATTGTATGCAACAAGAGTGATTGTGTTCAACAAGAGTGATTGTATGCAGCAAGAGTGATTGTGTTCAACAAGAATGATTGTATGCAACAAAGAGTGTGTTCAACAAGAGTGATTGTATGCAACAAGAGTGATTGTGTTCAACAAGAGTGATTGTGTTCAACAAGAGTGATTGTATGCAACAAGAGTGATTGTGTGCAACAAGAGTAATTGTTTTCAACAAGAATGATTGTATGCAACAAGAGTGATTGTATGCAACAAGAGTGATTGTGTTCAACAAGAGTGATTGTATGCAACAAGAGTAATTGTATGCAACAAGAGTGATTGTGTTCAACAAGAGTGATTGTATGCAACAAGAGTGATTGTTTTCAACAAGAGTGATTGTGTTCAACAAGAGTGATTGTATGCAAGAAGAGTGATTGTGTGCAACAAGAGTGATTGTGTTCAAGAGTGATTGTTTGCAACAAGAGTGATTGTGTTCAACAAGAGTGATTGTATGCATCAAGAGTGATTGTATGCAACAAGAGTGATTGTATGCAACAAGAGTGATTGTGTGCAACAAGAGTGATTATGTGCAACAAGAGTGATTGTGTGCAACAAGAGCGATTGTATGCAACAAGAGTGATTGTATGCAACAAGAGTGATTGTGTTCAACAAGAGTGATTATATGCAACAAGAGCGATTGTGTTCAACAAGAGTGATTGTATGCAACAAGAGTGATTGTGTTCAACAAGAGTGGTTGTATGCAACAAGAGTGATTGTGTTCAACAAGAGTGATTGTATGCAACAAGAGCGATTATGTTCAACAAAAGTGATTGTATGCAACAAGGGTGATTGTGTTCAACAAGAGTGATTGCATGCAACAAGATTGATTGTGTTCAACAAGAGTGATTGTATGCAACAAGAGTGATTGTATGCAACAAGAGTGATTGTATGCAACAAGAGTGATTGTGTTCAATAAATGTGATTGTATGCAACAAGAGCGATTGTGTTCAACAAGAGTGATTGTATGCAACAAGAGTGATTGTATGCAACAAGAGTGATTGTGTTCAACAAGAGTGATTGTATGCAGCAAGAGTGATTGTGTTCAACAAGAGTGTTAGTATGCAACAAGAGTGATTGTGTTCAACAAGAGTGATTGTGTTCAACAAAAGCTATTGTATGCAACAAGAGAGATTGTATACAACAAAGAGTGATTGTGTTCAACAAGAGTGATTGTATGCAACAAGAGTGATTGTGTTCAACAAGAGTGATTGTGTTCAACAAGAGTGATTGTATGCAACAAGAGCGATTGTGTGCAACAAGAGTGATTGTGTTCAACAAGAATGATTGTATGCAACAAGAGTGATTGTATGCAACAAGAGTGATTTTGTTCAACAAGAGTGATTGTATGCAACAAGAGTAATTGTATGCAACAAGAGTGATTGTGTTCAACAAGAGTGATTGTATGCAACAAGAGTGATTGTATGCAACAAGAGTGATTGTTTTAAACAAGAGTGATTGTGTTCAACAAGAGTGATTGTATGCAACAAGAGTGATTGTGTGCAACAAGAGTGATTGTGTTCAACAAGAGTGATTGTATGCAACAAGAGTGATTGTGTTCAACAAGAGTGATTGTATACAACAAGAGTGATTGTATGCAACAAGAGTGATTGTATGCAACAAGAGTGATTGTGTGCAACAAGAGTGATTGTGTGCAACAAGAGTGATTGTGTGCAACAAGAGCGATTGTATGCAACAAGAGTGATTGTATGCAACAAGAGTGATTGTATGCAACAAGAGTGATTGTATGCAACAAGAGTGATTGTGTGCAACAAGAGTGATTGTATGCAACAAGAGTGATTGTATGCAACAAGAGTGATTGTATGCAACAAGAGTGATTGTATGCAACAAGAGTGATTGTATGCAACAAGAGTGATTGTGTGCAACATGAGTGATTGTATGCAACAAGAGTGATTGTGTGCAACAAGAGTGATTGTATGCAACAAGAGTGATTGTATGCAACAAGGGTGATTGTATGCAACAATAGTGATTGTATGCAACAAGAGTGATTGTGTGCAACAAGAGTGATTGTATGCAACAAGAGTGATTGTATGCAACAAGAGTGATTGTATGCAACAAGAGTGATTGTATGCAACAAGAGTGATTGTATGCAACAAGAGTGATTGTATGCAACAAGAGTGATTGTGTGCGACAAGAGTGATTGTATGCAACAAGAGTGATTGTATGCAACAAGAGTGATTGTATGCAACAAGAGTGATTGTATGCAACAAGAGTGATTGTATGCAACAAGAGTGATTGTATGCAACAAGAGTGATTGTGTGCAACAAGAGTGATTGTATGCAACAAGAGTGATTGTGTGCAACAAGAGTGATTGTATGCAACAAGAGTGATTGTGATGAATGGTTCAGAGAACCGACATGTTGATAAATTAGACACATGTGCAACTCTTGGGTATCTTTATTGAGGAAACGTTTCGCCACACAGTGGCTTCATCAGTCCATACAAAGGAGAATCTTGAAGAACAGGAGGAGAATGAGGTAATCAGTCCCTCAACCTTGAGTCGATGTGGTCAGTCCATCAATCTTGAATAGAATACGGCATATGTGCGGAGAAGGAGCTTATAAACCGTAGGCAGGAGAGGTGCAGCAGTCGTAGGTGGTGTCACATTTGTTCAATGTGGAAGTAGGTCGTGCCCAAGGGTTAGGCAAGCGAAGAATTCCCAAGTATTAAGATCCCAAGAAGTTGCAGTGTCTGACAGGATTGTAGATCAATGATTCAGAGAACCGCACATAAATGCCGTATTCTATTCAAGATTGATGGACTGACCACTTCGACTCAAGGTTGAGGGACTGATTGCCTCATTCTCCTCCTGTTCTTCAAGTTTCTCCTATGTATGGACTGATGAAGCCACTGTGTGGCGAAACGTTTCCTCAATAAAGATTCCCAAGAGTTGCACATGTGTCTAATTTATCAATCCTCGAGGACACCCCAAGACTCCAAGCGGACATCTACTCAAAACAATATGGAGCTTAATGAAGAGAATTTTCAACTATTCAGATATGGAAAACTTGAAAAAATTAATACTGTATCAGGGTATACGACAAATTCTAACTATATGATTCTAACCAGATAATCCTAGAGGGATTAATACCAAACCTGCAAACGAGAATCACTCCCTATGAAAGCAAAAGACTCGGCAGGAGATGCAACATTCCCCAAGTGAGAAGCAGGGGTACCACTAGCATGATAAGAGACATCACAATAAGTGTCAGGGGCTAAAGACTGTTCAGCTGCCTCCCAGGATACGTAATGGGGATTACCAATGGTCCCGTGGCTGTCTTCAAGAAGGAGCTGGACAGACACTTAAAGACAGTACCTGACCAACCTGGCTGTGGTTCCTACGTCAGTTTGAATACGGCCAGCAGTAACAGCCTGGCTGATCAGACTCTGATCCACCACGAAGCCTGATATCAGACAGAACCGCGGGGGCGTTGACCCCCGATACCCTCTCCAGGTATAGTAGTAGTAGTATTAGTCTTAGTAGTAGTAGTAATAGTTGCATACTATCAATAATAATAGCAGTGGTAGTAGTAGTAGTAGTAGTAGTAGTAGTAGTAGTAGTAGTAGTAGTAGTAGTAGTAGTAGTAGTAGTAGTAGTAGTAGTAGTAGTAGTAGTAGTAGTAGTAGTAGTAGTAGTAGTAGTAGTAGTAGTAGTAGTAGTAGTAGTAGTAGTAGTAGTAGAAATAATAATAATATTAATAATAATAATAATAATAATAATAATAATAATAATAATAATAATAATAATAATAATAATAATAATAATAATAATAATAATAATAATAATAATAATAATAATAATAATAATAATTAATCTCATAATCACACAGTGGTCATTCTTTAACTAACATAATTATTACACTCAGAATGAATTTTTGATTAACACAAATTCGCTTCATTTCACATCATTTTTACTTCATTTTCCTAACTCGAGAATCATAAAATTAATCCGCACACACGAGGGGGAATTCAATGCTGAGAGAATCTACTCTGAAAATTATCGTGGGATGCAGCGTTGAAAATTTAGATTGTAACACCGGGCGGAGACCTGCAGAACACACGGTGTAAGGCAGGAAAGACAGGGAGACGGGAAGGTAGAGGGAGGAAAGAAGAGAAGGGAAGGAAGAGGAGGGGAACAGGGGAAGAAGGAAGAGGAGGGGAACAGGGGAAGAAGAAAGAAGGGGGAGGAGGGGAAGGAAGACGGGAGGAAGGATGAAAGGGAAGGAGAGTGCGTTCTATAACGGGGTAGCAATACTCTCTGACTGTTATGAGCATGTAAGGCGCACCAAAACACTCTCTAATCTTGTAGTGTAACGTTGAAGAGCCACCTCTGAGTGATTAAGAGAGAGAGAGAGAGAGAGAGAGAGAGAGAGAGAGAGAGAGAGAGAGAGAGAGAGAGAGAGAGAGAGAGAGAGAGAGAGAGAGACGAAAACGTAAGAAAAAATGTACGGATTTTGGAAAAAAAGACAGACGTTAAAAGGAAAAAAAGATATTACAAAATCAGAGTTATGAAAACAATGTTTTGCATACTGTATAATAGTTGATTAAATTAAACTGAATGAAATAAGGGAGAATATGAGACAGGATAAATTTGTTCTAGCAGGGTCGTGGCGTGTACTGCCCTCAGGAAAGTGATCTAGCAGGGTCGTGGCGTGTACTGCCCTCAGGAAAGTGATCTAGCAGGGTCGTGGCGTGTACTGCCCTCAGGAAAGTGATCTAGCAGGGTCGTGGCGTGTACTGCCCTCAGGAAAGTGATCTAGCAGGGTCGTGGCGTGTACTGCCCTCAGGAAAGTGATCTAGCAGGGTCGTGGCGTGTACTGCCCTCAGGAAAGTGATCTAGCAGGGTCGTGGCGTGTACTGCCCTCAGGAAAGTGATCTAGCAGGGTCGTGGCGTGTACTGCCCTCAGGAAAGTGATCTAGCAGGGTCGTGGCGTGTACTGCCCTCAGGAAAGTGATCTAGCAGGGTCGTGGCGTGTACTGCCCTCAGGAAAGTGATCTAGCAGGGTCGTGGCGTGTACTGCCCTCAGGAAAGTGATCTAGCAGGGTCGTGGCGTGTACTGCCCTCAGGAAAGTGATCTAGCAGGGTCGTGGCGTGTACTGCCCTCAGGAAAGTGATCTAGCAGGGTCGTGGCGTGTACTGCCCTCAGGAAAGTGATCTAGCAGGGTCGTGGCGTGTACTGCCCTCAGGAAAGTGATCTAGCAGGGTCGTGGCGTGTACTGCCCTCAGGAAAGTGATCTAGCAGGGTCGTGGCGTGTACTGCCCTCAGGAAAGTGATCTAGCAGGGTCGTGGCGTGTACTGCCCTCAGGAAAGTGATCTAGCAGGGTCGTGGCGTGTACTGCCCTCAGGAAAGTGATCTAGCTGGGTCGTGGCATGTACTGCCCTCAGGAAAGTGATCTAGCAGGGTCGTGGCGTGTACTGCCCTCAGGAAAGTGATCTAGCAGGGTCGTGGCATGTACTGCCCTCAGGAAAGTGATCTAGCAGGGTCGTGGCGTGTACTGCCCTCAGGAAAGTGATCTAGCAGGGTCGTGGCGTGTACTGCCCTCAGGAAAGTGATCTAGCAGGGTCGTGGCGTGTACTGCCCTCAGGAAAGTGATCTAGCAGGGTCGTGGCGTGTACTGCCCTCAGGAAAGTGATCTAGCAGGGTCGTGGCGTGTACTGCCCTCAGGAAAGTGATCTAGCAGGGTCGTGGCATGTACTGCCCTCAGGAAAGTGATCTAGCAGGGTCGTGGCGTGTACTGCCCTCAGGAAAGTGATCTAGCAGGGTCGTGACATGTACTGCCCTCAGGAAAGTGATCTAGCAGGGTCGTGGCATGTACTGCCCTCAGGAAAGTGATCTAGCAGGGTCGTGGCATGTACTGCCCTCAGGAAAGTGATCTAGCAGGGTCGTGGCGTGTACTGCCCTCAGGAAAGTGATCTAGCAGGGTCGTGGCGTGTACTGCCCTCAGGAAAGTGATCTAGCAGGGTCGTGGCGTGTACTGGCCTCAGGAAAGTGATCTAGCAGGGTCGTGACATGTACTGCCCTCAGGAAAGTGATCTAGCAGGGTCGTGGCGTGTACTGCCCTCAGGAAAGTGATCTAGCAGGTTCGTGACATGTACTGCCCTCAGGAAAGTGATCTAGCAGGGTCGTGACATGTACTGCCCTCAGGAAAGTGATCTAGCAGGGTCGTGACATGTACTGCCCTCAGGAAAGTGATCTAGCAGGGTCGTGGCGTGTACTGCCCTCAGGAAAGTGATCTAGCAGGGTCGTGGCATGTACTGCCCTCAGGAAAGTGATCTAGCAGGGTCGTGGCGTGTACTGCCCTCAGGAAAGTGATCTAGCAGGGTCGTGGCATGTACTGCCCTCAGGAAAGTGATCTAGCAGGG
>NW_027200346.1:0-21612 GCF_038502225.1 Cherax quadricarinatus | reverse complement strand
AATTGGCTCCTGGAGTGCAATCCCACCAAGTGCAAAGTCATGAAGATTGGGGAAGGACAAAGAAGACCGCAGACGGAGTACAGTCTAGGGGGTCAGAGACTACAAACCTCACTCAAGGAAAAAGATCTTGGGGTGAGTATAACACCGAGCACATCTCCTGAAGCGCACATCAACCAAAAACTGCTGCAGCATATGGGCGCCTAGCAAACCTCAGAACAGCATTCCGATATCTTAATAAGGAATCATTCAGGACCCTGTACACCGTGTATGTTAGGCCCATATTGGAGTATGTGGCACCAGTTTGGAACCCACACCTAGCCAAGCACGTGAAGAAAGTAGAGAAAGTGCAAAGGTTTGCAACAAGACTAGTCCCAGAGCTAAGAGGTATGTCCTACGAGGAGAGGTTAAGGGAAATCAACCTGACGACACTGGAGGACAGGAGAGATAGGGGGGACATGATAACGACATACAAAATACTGAGAGGAATTGACAAGGTGGACAAAGACAGGATGTTCCAGAGATTGGACACAGTAACAAGGGGACACAGTTGGAAGCTGAAGACACAGATGAATCACAGGGATGTTAGGAAGTATTTCTTCAGCCACAGAGTAGTCAGTAAGTGGAATAGTTTGGGAAGCGATGTAGTGGAGGCAGGATCCATACATAGCTTTAAGCAGAGGTATGATAAAGCTCACGGCTCAGGGAGAGTGACCTAGTAGTGATCAGTGAAGAGGCGGGGCCACGAGCTCGGACTCGACCCCCGCAACCTCAACTGAGTGAGTACAACTATGTGAGTACACACACACACACACACACACACACACACACACACACACACACATAGTAGCGATCAGTGAAGAGGCGAGGCCAGGAGCTTGGACTCGACCCCCGCAACCTCAACTAGGTGAGTACAACTAGGTGAGTACAGCAACAGTAACACAGCAACAGTAACATAGCAACAGTAACATAGCAACAGTAACACACCAACAGCAACACAGCAACAGTAACATAGCAACAGTAACACAGCAACAGCAACATAGCAACAGCAACACAGCAACAGCAACACACCAACAGTAACACACCAACAGCAACACAGCAACAGTAACACAGCAACAGCAACACAGCAACAGTAACATAGCAACAGTAACACAGCAACAGTAACACACCAACAGCAACACAGCAACAGCAACACAGCAACAGTAACACAGCAACAGCAACATAGCAACAGCAACACAGCAACAGTAACATAGCAACAGCAACACAGCAACAGCAACACAGCAACAGTAACATAGCAACAGCAACACAGCAACAGTAACACACCAACAGCAACACAGCAACAGTAACACACCAACAGCAACACATCAACAGTAACATAGCAACAGCAACACAGCAACAGTAACATAGCAACAGCAACACAGAAACATTAACATAGCAACAGTAACACAGCAACAGTAACAAAGCAACATTAACATAGCAACATTAACATAGCAACAGTAACACAGCAACAGTAACAAAGCAACATTAACATAGCAACATTAACATAGCAACAGTAACACAGCAACAGTAACAAAACAGTAACACAGCAACAGTAACATAGCAACAGCAACACAGCAACATTAACATAGCAACATTAACATAGCAACAGTAACAAAACAGTAACACAGCAACAGTAACATAGCAACAGTAACACAGCAGTAACACAGCAACAGCAACACAGCAACAGTAACACAGCAGTAACACAGCAACAGCAACACAGCAACAGTAACATAGCAACATTAACATAGCAACATTAACATAGCAACAGTAACACAGCAACAGTAACAAAACAGTAACACAGCAACAGTAACATAGCAACAGTAACATAGCAACAGTAACATAGCAACAGTAACACAGCAACAGTAACACAGCAACAGTAACATAGCAACAGTAACATAGCAACAGTAACACAGCAACAGTAACATAGCAACAGTAACACAGCAACAGTAACATAGCAACAGTAACACAGCAACAGTAACATAGCAACAGTAACACAGCAACAGTAACATAGCAACAGTAACACAGCAACAGTAACATAGCAACAGCAACACAGCAACAGTAACATAGCAACAGCAACACAGCAACAGTAACATAGCAACAGCAACACAGCAACAGTAACACAGCAACAGTAACACAGCAACAGTAACATAGCAACAGTAACACAGCAACAGTAACACAGCAACAGTAACACAGCAACAGTAACATAGCAACAGTAACACAGCAACAGTAACACAGCAACAGTAACATAGCAACAGTAACACAGCAACAGTAACATAGCAACAGTAACACAGCAACAGTAACACAGCAACAGTAACACAGCAACAGTAACACAGCAACAGTAACACAGCAACAGTAACACAGCAACAGTAACACAGCAACAGTAACATAGCAACAGCAACACAGCAACAGTAACACAGCAACAGTAACACAGCAACAGTAACATAGCAACAGCAACACAGCAACAGTAACACAGCAACAGTAACACAGCAACAGTAACATAGCAACAGCAACACAGCAACATTAACACAGCAACAGTAACACAGCAACAGTAACATAGCAACAGCAACACAGCAACAGTAACACAGCAACAGTAACACAACAGTAACACAGCAACAGTAACACAGCAACAGTAACATAGCAACAGTAATACAACAGCAACACAGCAACAGTAATACAGCAACAGCAACACAGCAACGGTAATACAGCAACAGCAACACAGTAACAGTTGCCAATGGTTCTAGTGGGTTCAGAGGGTTTCGGTAGGTTCAGGGAGGGTTGAGGGGGAGTTCAGGGGGTTGAGGGGGGTTGAGGGGGAGTTCAGGGGGTGGAGGGGGTTGAGGGGTAGTTCAGGGGGTTCAGGGAGGGTTGAGGGGGAGTTCAGGGGGTTCAGAGGGGTTTAGGGGGGAGTTCAGGGGGTTCAGGGAGGGTTGAGGGGGAGTTCAGGGGGTTCAGAGGGGTTGAGGGGGAGTTCAGGGGGTTCAGGGAGGGTTGAGGGGGAGTTCAGGGGGTTGAGGGGGATTGAGGAGGAGTTCAGGGGGTTGAGGGGGGTTGAGGGGGGGTTCAGGGGGTTCAGGGAGGGTTGAGGGGGAGTTCAGGGGGTTCAGAGGGGTTGACGGGGAGTTCAGGGGGTTCAGGGAGGGTTGAGGGGGAGTTCAGGGGGTTCAGAGGGGTTGAGGGGAAGCTCAGGGGGTTCAGGGAGGGTTGAGGGGGAGTTCAGGGGGTTCAGGGGGGTTGAGGGGGAGTTCAGGGGGTTGAAGGGGGTTGAGGGGGAGTTCAGGGGGTTCAGAGGGGTTGAGGGGGAGTTCAGGGGGTTCAGGGAGGGTTGAGGGGGAGTTCAGGGGGTTCAGAGGGGTTGAGAGGGAGTTCAGGGGGTTGAGGGAGGGTTGAGGGGGAGTTCAGGGGGTTCAGGGGGGTTCAGGGGGGTTGATGGGAAGTTCAGAGGGTTCAGTGGGGTTGAGGGGGAGTTCAGAGGGTTCAGCGGGGTTCAGGGGAGTTCAGCGGGTTCAAAGGGGTTCAGGGGGGTTCAAAGGGGTTCAAAGGGGTTCAGGGGGGTTCAGGGGGGTTCAGGGGGGTTCAGGGGGGTTCAAAGGGATTCAAAGGGGTTCAGGGGGGTGCAGGGGAGTTCAGGAGAATTCAAAGGGGTTCAAAGGGGTTCAGGGGGTTCAGGGTGTTCAGGGGGGTTCAAAGGGGTTCAAAGGGGTTCAGGGGGGTTCAGGGGGTCAGGGGAGTTCAAAGGGGTTCAAAGGGGTTCAGGGGGTTCAGGGGGTTCAAAGGGGTTCAAAGGGGTTCAGGGGGGTTCAGGGGGGTTCAGGAGGGTTCAAAGGGGTTCATAGGGGTTCAGGGGGGTTCAGGAGGGTTCAAATGGGTTCATGGGGGTTCATGGGGGTTCAGGAGGGCTCAAAGGGGTTCGAAGGGGTTCAGGGGGGTTCAGGGGGGGTTCAGGGGGGTTCAGGGGGGTTCAGGTTGGTTCAGGAGGGTTCAGGGGGGTTCAGGTTGGTTGAGGGGGGTTCAGGGGGGTTCAGGGGGGGTTCAGGGGGGTTCAGGGGGGTTCAGGGAGTTCAGGGCGTTTCAGGGGGGGTTCAGGGGGGGTTCAGGGGGTTTCAGGGGGTTTCAGGGGGTGTTCAGGGGGGTTCAGCGGTGGTTCAGGGGGGTTCAGGGGGGTTCAGGGGGGTTCAGGGGGTTCAGGGGGGTTCAGGGGGTTCAGGGGGGGTTCAGGGGGTTCAGGGGGGGTTCAGGGGGTTCAGGGGGGTTCAGGGGGGTTCAGGGGGGGTCAGGGGGGGTTCAGGGGGGTTCAGGGGGGTTCAGGGGGGTTCAGGGGGGGTTCAGGGGGGGTTCAGGGGGGTTCAGGGGGGTTCAGGGGGGTTCAGGGGGGTTCAGGGGGGTTCAGGGTCTTTGAGCTGAGAACCTGCAGATGAGCCAGACAGTGATGCCACGTCGCTGTAACAGCGGCACACTGTACGGACATTGAATGATAATGAGGCGCTGGTGCCATGTCTGTCTCTTTTAACCCACCCCCATGAATCATTAACCCCATGTTCAACCTCTTGATAACCCCTTTGCTATATCTATGGGGTTTAATGGGGTTAAAATGCCTATATTTATGTATGAATAAGGGGTATTGGAGGAGACGTGGCAATGGTGTAGGCAATGCGGCCACTTTTGTCACATTTAACTTAGTTCCATGGGTTGAAAACCTCATTTAACCCCTTCAACCTACTCATACTAACCTCATTGCAAAGTCTATCTATATTTAATGGGATAAAAGTTCACAAATCTGTGTATTTTTGAGGTTAAATAAGTGAAAAGCGGCACCCATGTTTGCTGGGGTGTCAAATTTTACCCATCTAAATATACCCCATGCATCTGGAACCTCACCCACCCCACTCAGCCTCCCCATAACAACCCCATGACAACCCCAGGGCATTTTTCACCCACTGAGAAATGCGCAAATGGGTGTACAGAATATGTTGTATAGAGGGTAGATGTGGCAGCGTGGCGGAGGTTAGAGAAGCAATAATACGAGTCTGAGGTGGTCAGTGTGGTCCTGGCGGCCGAGGAGTGAGCACCTTCGTCCTTCTCCTCCGCTTGTAGCGCCATCACTGCCGCCACGCTGCCCTTCATCCACCATTACTTTACTCTACTTTATTCTCCATGCGTCATCCCCATTCATCATTCTCCTCTTTAAGTCATCTTTCCCCATCACTGGCTGGCCCGCCCGGGTGGGTTTAGCGCTCCCCATGACTTATCAAGAAGCTTTAAACCCGGGGAGTTAAAGGCTCTTGATCCAAGGTGGTGAAAACCCCTTAACCCCCCCATGGCCCCCCCTTACCAGTGGGGGTATCCAACCCCTTCCTCTGGTCAGTAGGCCTCCTGCAGTGCTCCCCATTATGGCCCCCATGCAGGTTAAGGCCTCTGAGGGCCCCATGTGGGTTTAGTGCCTCTCAGGTCCATAACCTGCGATCATTTGCCTCCTCATGGGGGCCTCTATAACTGTCCTTGGGAGTTTGTTCCACTCATCCACAACTCTATTACCAAACCAGTACTTTCCTATATCCTTCCTGAATCTGAATTTTTCCAACTTAAAACCATTGCTGCGAGTCCTGTCTTGGCTGGATGTTTTCACCACGTTATTTACATCCCCTTTATTTATTCCTGTCTTCCATTTATACACCTCGATCATATCCCCCCTAATTCTACGTCTTTCTAGAGAGTGCAGATTCAGGGCCTCAGTCTATCCTCATAGTGCAGATTCAGGGCCTCAGTCTATCCTCATAGTGCAGATTCAGGGCCTCAGTCTATCCTCATAGTGCAGATTCAGGGCCTCAGTCTATCCTCATAGTGCAGATTCAGGGCCTCAGTCTATCCTCATAGTGCAGATTCAGGGCCTCAGTCTATCCTCATAGTGCAGATTCAGGGCCTCAGTCTATCCTCATAGTGCAGATTCAGGGCCTCAGTCTATCCTCATAGTGCAGATTCAGGGCCTCAGTCTATCCTCATAGTGCAGATTCAGGGCCTCAGTCTATCCTCATAGTGCAGATTCAGGGCCTCAGTCTATCCTCATAGTGCAGATTCAGGGCCTCAGTCTATCCTCATAGTGCAGATTCAGGGCCTCAGTCTATCCTCATAGTGCAGATTCAGGGCCTCAGTCTATCCTCATAGTGCAGATTCAGGGCCTCAGTCTATCCTCATAGTGCAGATTCAGGGCCTCAGTCTATCCTCATAGTGCAGATTCAGGGCCTCAGTCTATCCTCATAGTGCAGATTCAGGGCCTCAGTCTATCCTCATAGTGCAGATTCAGGGCCTCAGTCTATCCTCATAGTGCAGATTCAGGGCCTCAGTTTATCCTCATAGTGCAGATTCAGGGCCTCAGTCTATCCTCACAGGGCAGATTCATAGTGCAGATTCAGGGCCTCAGTCTATCCTCATAGTGCAGATTCAGGGCCTCAGTCTATCCTCATAGTGCAGATTCAGGGCCTCAGTCTATCCTCATAGTGCAGATTCAGGGCCTCAGTCTATCCTCACAGTGCAGATTCAGAGCCCTCAGTCTATCCTCATAGTGCAGATTCAGGGCCTCAGTCTATCCTCATAGTGCAGATTCAGGTCCTCAGTCTATCCTCATAGTGCAGATTCAGGGCCTCAGTCTATCCTCATAGTGCAGATTCAGGGCCTCAGTCTATCCTCATAGTGCAGATTCAGGGCCTCAGTCTATCCTCATAGTGCAGATTCAGGTCCTCAGTCTATCCTCATAGTGCAGATTCAGGGCCTCAGTCTATCGTCATAGTGCAGATTCAGGGCCTCAGTCTATCCTCATAGGCAGATTCCGGGCCTCAGTCGATCCTCATAGTGCAGATTCAGGGCCTCAGTCTATCCTCATAGTGCAGATTCAGGGCCTCAGTCTATCCTCATAGTGCAGATTCAGGGCCTCAGTCTATCCTCATAGTGCAGATTCAGGGCCTCAGTCTATCCTCATAGTGCAGATTCAGGGCCTCAGTCTATCCTCATAGTGCAGATTCAGGGCCTCAGTCTATCCTCATAGTGCAGATTCAGGGCCTCAGTCTATCCTCATAGTGCAGATTCAGGGCCTCAGTCTATCCTCATAGTGCAGATTCAGGGCCTCAGTCTATCCTCATAGTGCAGATTCAGGGCCTCAGTCTATCCTCATAGTGCAGATTCAGGGCCTCAGTCTATCGTCATAGTGCAGATTCAGGGCCTCAGTCTATCCTCATAGTGCAGATTCAGGGCCTCAGTCTATCCTCATAGTGCAGATTCAGGGCCTCAGTCTATCCTCATAGTGCAGATTCAGGGCCTCAGTCTATCCTCATAGTGCAGATTCAGGGCCTCAGTCTATCCATAGTGCAGATTCAGGGCCTCAGTCTATCCTCATAGTGCAGATTCAGGGCCTCAGTCTATCATTCAGTCTATCCTCATAGTGCAGATTCAGGGCCTCAGTCTATCAGGCCTCAGTCTATCCTCATAGTGCAGATTCAGGGCCTCAGTCTATCCTCATAGTGCAGATTCAGGGCCTCAGTCTATCCTCATAGTGCAGATTCAGGGCCTCAGTCTATCCTCATAGTGCAGATTCAGGGCCTCCTATCATAGTGCAGATTCAGGCAGATTCCCTCAGTCTATCCTCAGATTCAGGCCCTCAGTCTATCCTCACAGTGCAAATTCAGGGCCTCGGTCTATCCTCATAGTGCAGATTTAGGGCCTCAGTCTATCCTCATAGATGCAGATTCAGGCCCTCAGTCTATCCTCATAGTGCAGATTCAGGGTCTATCCTCATAGTGCAGATTCAGGGCCTCAGTCTATCCTCATAGTGCAGATTCAGGCCCTCAGTCTATCCTCATAGTGCAGATTCAGGGCCTCAGTCTATCCTCATAGTGCAGATTCAGGGCCTCAGTCTATCCTCATAGTGCAGATTCAGGGCCTCAGTCTATCCTCATAGTGCAGATTCAGGGCCTCAGTCTATCCTCATAGTGCAGATTCAGGGCCTCAGTCTATCCTCATAGTGCAGATTCAGGGCCTCAGTCTATCCTCATAGTGCAGATTCAGGGCCTCAGTCTATCCTCATAGTGCAGATTCAGGGCCTCAGTCTATCCTCATAGTGCAGATTCAGGGCCTCAGTCTATCCTCATAGTGCAGATTCAGGGCCTCAGTCTATCCTCATAGTGCAGATTCAGGGCCTCAGTCTATCCTCATAGTGCAGATTCAGGGCCTCAGTCTATCCTCATAGTGCAGATTCAGGGCCTCAGTCTATCCTCATAGTGCAGATTCAGGGCCTCAGTCTATCCTCATAGTGCAGATTCAGGGCCTCAGTCTATCCTCATAGTGCAGATTCAGGGCCTCAGTCTATCCTCATAGTGCAGATTCAGGGCCTCAGTCTATCGTCATAGTGCAGATTCAGGGCCTCAGTCTATCCTCATAGTGCAGATTCAGGGCCTCAGTCTATCCTCATAGTGCAGATTCAGGGCCTCAGTCTATCCTCATAGTGCAGATTCAGGGCCTCAGTCTATCCTCATAGTGCAGATTCAGGGCCTCAGTCTATCCTCATAGTGCAGATTCAGGGCCTCAGTCTATCCTCACAGTGCAGATTCAGGGCCTCAGTCTATCCTCATAGTGCAGATTCAGGGCTTCAGTCTATCCTCACAGTGCAGATTCAGGTCCTCAGTCTATCCTCATAGTGCAGATACAGGGCCTCAGTCTATCCTCATAGTGCAGATTCAGGGTCCTCAGTCTATCCTCCTCATAGTGCAGATTCAGGGCCTCAGTCTATCCTCATAGTGCAGATTCAGGCCCTCAGTCTATCCTCATAGTGCAGATTCAGGCCCTCAGTCTATCCTCATAGTGCAGATTCAGGCCCTCAGTCTATCCTCATAGTGCAGATTCAGGGCCTCAGTCTATCCTCATAGTGCAGATTCAGGGCCTCAGTCTATCCTCATAGTGCAGATTCAGGGCCTCAGTCTATCCTCATAGTGCAGATTCAGGGCCTCAGTCTATCCTCATAGTGCAGATTCAGGCCCTCAGTCTATCCTCATAGTGCAGATTCAGGGCCTCAGTCTATCCTCATAGTGCAGATTCAGGGCCTCAGTCTATCCTCATAATGCAGATTCAGGGCCTCAGTCTATCCTCATAGAAAGAGTCCCTTATCTGCATGGAGTTGCTGAACACCACAAATGAGGTAGTTGAAGTTCTATCAATAAAGATCGAGAACCAAAACCTAGTCATTGTGGTTGTATACAAGCCACCAGATACAACCTCCCAACAGTTCAAGGAACAGCTACTGAAAATTGATTACTGTTTGGAAAACCTTCCAGCTCCATCCCCAAACATCTTACTGCTGGTGATTTCAACCTAAGGCATACAAAATGGAAGAATGTAGCAAATAATGTTATAGCTGAAACAATCCCCGGAGGTAGCGCAGATGAAAGGTCACACACACATGAGCTACTAAGTCTCTGCGAAAAACACACCTTAAGCCAGCAGATAGTGGAGCCAACAAGACTAGAAAACACACTTGACCTTATCTTCACAAATAATGAGGACCTGATAAGAGACATAAGAATATCAAAAACAACTAATTCCGATCACAACCTAATCGAAGTCCAGACGTACATGCATAGGGGTCCTGATCAGCAGAATGCATGTACCTGTGAAGGTGTCTTCACAAAATACAACTTCAACAACAAGAACATCAACTGGGACCAGGTAAACCATGTCCTAAACGAAACATGTTGGGAAGATGTCTTAAATGACTTGGATCCAAACCAGTGCCTTGAAAGGATCAACTTCCTGGCAGCTGAAGCATTGTTCTAGGCATATTCCCCTAAGAAAGAAGAAGAGCAGGAGTAAACTGGAGAGAGAAAGACGCTCCCTCTACAGAAGACGACGAAGAGTTACTGAACTCCTCAGGAGTGCTAGAATATCTGATACACGAAAGGAGCTGACCAGGGAAGTGGAAACTATCAAACTTAAGTTAAATCACTCTTACAGGAACCAGGAGAGGCAGGAGGAGCTTAAAGATATTAATGAAATTGAAAGAAATTCAAAATATTTCTTTTCATATGCCAAAAACGAGGCAAATACCACATCTAGTATCGGGCCCTTACTCAGACAGGATGGGACTTACTCAGACAGGATGGGACTTACTCAGACAGGATGGGACTTACTCAGACAGGATGGGACTTACTCAGACAGGATGGGACTTACTCAGACAGGATGGGACTTACTCAGACAGGATGGGACTTACTCAGGCAGGATGGGACTTACTCAGACAGGATGGGACTTACACAGATGACAACAAGGAAATGAGTGAAATATTGAAATCCCAGTACGACTCTGTGTTTAGTGAACCACTAATCGGTCTGAGGATCGACGACCCAAATGATTTCTTCATGAATGAGCCTCAAAACTCCATAAATGTATGCCAGATTTCCGACATTACCCTAACTCCGATAGATTTCGAAAAAGCCATTGACAACATGCCCATGCACTCAGCCCCGGGCCCAGACTCGTGGAACTCTGTTTTCATTAAGAACTGCAAGAAACCCCTCTCGCGTGCCCTAAGTACACTATGGAGGAGGAGCTTGGACATGGGTGATATTCCACAGTCACTTAAAACAACGGATATAGGCCAACTCCATAGAGGTGGCAGCAAAGCATTAGCTAAGAACTATAGACCAATAGCTCTGACGTCCCACATCATAAAAATCTTTGAGAGTGCTAAGAAGCAGAATAGCAAATCACCTGGATTCCCAACAACTGCACAATCCAGGGCAACATGGGTTCAGGCCAAGAATATTGATGTCATCTGTTTGCAGGAATGTAGATTGAAAGATGGAGCACCTCCACCAAACTTGCCTGGATATGCAGCTTATAACCTAAGGTCAACCAACTGTTGTGTGATGTATGTCAGAAAGAGCTTGCCACATTCACTCCTTTCCTTGCAGAGTCGAGTTAACATGCAGTATCATGGTGTCAAAGTATATGCAGGCGATTTTTCCATAAACATTTTTAATCTCTATGCCCCAGCGAACCAGCTTCGACCTGATGCTTTACCAGATCGCATCAATAGTGAACCTACCATCATTCTTGGAGATTTTAATGCCAGACATAAGAATATTGGTGGGTCTATAACAAACACCAATGGAACTAAACTAGTGAGATTGCTAAATGAGCATGATAATGTTCGAATTGTGGGCACTACTGAGCCTACTCACATATATGGTGGCATACTAGATCTGTGTCTTGGATTTAATACATCATATACGATGCATGACTCTGTCATAGTTGATGATCTTCTATCTGATCACTTCCCAAGACTAACAACTGTCAATCTTGATCACATCTCCAGCAATCAAGGAGCTAAATACAGAAGGAGGAAACTTATTCTCAAACCAGAACACAGAGACAACTTTATTAACCACTTGGATCAATGGTATAAGAATTACGAGCCCATTGGCACACAAAAATTTAATGATGATTTAATTACCACTATTGAGAGTGTTCTCACAGATCAAGTGGGCAGGAATAGGAAACAAAGACCCTCCACTATAAATAACAATAAAAACCAATGTAAATACTATAATGATCCACAGCTACGCAATCTAACACATGCAGCTAGGAGGATTGGTAAAGCATACCGTGAATGTAGAACCCCAGACCTGCTCAGAACGTTCCAAGCTGCACTAACAAATGCAAGGAATAGAAAGGAAGAACTTAGGCAACAGGAATGGGAACAGTTTGTTAGTGGATTAAATAGGTCCACCCCTTTGAGTTTGGCTTGGAAAGGTATAAATAAAATAACCAGGAAAAAGACTGGCAATGTTGCTCATCCCTTTCCTCTTGAAAAAGCAAATGACCTCATAAATGACTGGTCCAAAACATCCAGGCATGAAAGCCTTCCATCTCATATTAGAAAAAATTTAGAGAGTACTTCTGAAGAAATGTTGAAACTGATTAATTTTATGAGCCAAAATATTGATGAGAGTGATTGCCTCTTTACCGAGTATGAATTAGATAATGCATTAACCAAAGGTCGATCAACTGCTCCTGGAGAGGATGGTATAACCTATGATATTCTCAGAACTCTAAGGCACGTGCCTGATAACCCTTTGTTGGCACTGTATAATCTCAGTTACATTGAGGGCGTTCTTCCTACTTCCTGGACCAATAGTCTCATTGTGCCTATCCCTAAGCCCCAACAGCCTGATACATTTAGGCCGATCTCCTTAACTAGTTGTCTTTGTAAAACTTTTGAAAGAATGATGCTTAACAGACTGTACTACAGAATCAGACATCAACTTTCCCCCTACCTCTATGGGTTCATGAAAGGTAAAAGTGTGCAGAACTGTATTTCCACCTTTCTCACTGCACACACCTCTACTAGTTTTACCACTTTTCTTGATCTAAAATCTGCATTTGATATTGCGAACAGAACCGTTATACTACATGAACTAGCCAAAATGAATATTGGTGGTAGCTTACTCTGCTGGATAATAGGATACCTGTCAAATAGAGTATCCTCTGTCCTTTACCAAGGCTTCAGAAGTGATTCTAAAGAAATGTCTTTAGGTACACCGCAGGGAGGAGTTCTTAGTCCCATGCTATTTAATATTCTGATTAATGCTCTCCTAAATGCTCTACCTGCCTCACCTAAACATATAGCTATAAGCTATGCTGATGATATCATGATCCATACAACAGGGCATAAGAAGATGAATACCATTCTTAATGAAGTTCAAGCAATTTGTAATCGACTAGGCCTCATAATATCTTCCTCTAAAACAAAGATATTAACAAGCAAACGACATCCCCCACCCATCTATTTGCAGGGTGAAATCATTAGCTACGTTAAAACTTACAGATATCTTGGTGTAGATGTACCCTTTAACAAATCCACTATACCACAACTAAACAAGAAATGCAAAGCTAGGCTAAATGCTCTCAAAGCTGTTGCTGGCTACAATCCCAACTATGGTGCTAATGTGAGAATCGTGAGAATGATGTACATAGCCTATGTTAGGTCCTTAATTGATTATGCTGCTCCCATGTTGATATTAGCTAGAGAAAGTTCTCTCCGACCCTTGGAGTTAATGCAAAATGAAGCTCTCAGGATTATTCTTGGCTGTCCCAGATCTACAAAAGTTCTTAACATGAGGAAGGAGCTTGGTATTTCTAGTATCAGTGATAGGATTGTTGAAATTAACACTGTACTCGGTATTAGAATGTTGAGAAACGAACCAGACACTGTCACAGTGAATCTTACCAAGTGTCTAGAGGTAAATACACACAGATCTAAATGGATTGTGAAAACGTGCAATTGCATTAAGTTTTATAACCTGCATGAACTGTATCACTGTAGGCAACAAGAGCATTTCACCCCTCCATGGAAGATGTGTTCATTTAATATCACATACCTACAAGTCCCTCCCAAGAAGCTCATTGCTAGTAATCCCTTCCTTAAATCTCTTGTTAGAGCAACTGCTCAAGAAGAAATTTCTCACCTAGCTGGTAGTAATAAGTTATCACAAGTTATATACACTGATGGATCTAAACAGGAGTCTTCTGGCAGGGCTGCATCTGCTCTTGTTGCCACCTCCCTAGTTAAGAACGATAATAAATTTGTTGAGTTTGACAGGAAATTTAGAGTCAGGTGACTTTCTTGATACGATCCAGGATTGTTTTTTAAAACAGTTTGTGACAGAGCCAACTAGAGGAAATAACCTCCTTGACTTGGTTCTTGCCAGTAGGGAAACACTAATTAATAATCTTGAGGTTAATGATGAGCTTGGGGAAAGTGATCACAAATCACTCAGTTTTAATATATCATGGAATTCCCCTAATAATGGCAATCAAGTCTCCGTCCCTGACTTTCGCTTGGCTGATTTCATAGGACTGAAAAATTACTTAGGTGGGCTGAACTGGAATGACCTGACTAAGGGTCAGGTAGGTGGTGATGGTTGCCGATATGATGCTTTCCATGGCATAGTTCTAGCTGCTCAGTCAAATTATGTTCCAAATAGGGAAATCAGATCAAACAAAAATGATCCTAAATGGATGAACAATAGATTAAAATATCTGATTGGTCAAAAGAGAGGCATATATAGGCAAATCAAAAGAGGAGAGGGGCAATTAAGAAATCGATATATTCAGTTAAAGAGAGAAATAAAAAAGGGAATTAGAAAAGCAAAAAGAGATTATGAGGTTAAAGTTGCAAGAGAATCGAAGACTAACCCAAAAGGATTCTTTCAGGTATACAGAAGTAAGATCAGGGACAAGATAGGCCCACTCAAAAGTTCCTCGGGTCAGCTCACTGACAGTGATAAGGAAATGTGTAGAATTTTTAACACATACTTCCTCTCAGTTTTTACACAGGAGGATACCAGCGATATTCCAGTAATGATAAATTATGTAGAACAGGACGATAATAAACTGTGCACGATTAGGGTCACAAGTGACATGGTCCTTAGGCAAATAGATAAATTAAAACCTAACAAATCCCCAGGCCCTGATGAACTGTATGCAAGGGTTCTAAAGGAATGTAAAGAGGAGCTTAGCACACCTTTGGCTAATCTTTTCAACATATCACTACAAACTGGCATGGTGCCAGATAAGTGGAAAATGGCAAATGTGATACCTATTTTCAAAGCAGGTGACAGGTCCTTAGCTTCGAACTATAGACCAATAAGCCTAACCTCCATAGTGGGAAAATTTATGGAATCAATAATTGCCGAGGCAGTTCGTAGCCACCTTGAAAAGCATAAATTAATCAACGAATCTCAGCATGGTTTTACAAAGGGGCGTTCCTGCCTTACGAATTTATTAAATTTTTTCACTAAGGTATTTGAGGAGGTAGATCATGGTAATGAATATGATATTGTGTATATGGACTTCAGTAAGGCTTTTGACAGGGTCCCACATCAGAGACTATTGAGGAAAATTAAGGCACATGGAATAGGAGGAGAAATTTTTTCCTGGATAGAGGCATGGTTGACAAATAGGCAGCAGAGAGTTTGCATAAATGGGGAGAAATCAGAGTGGGGAAGCGTCACGAGCGGTGTTCCACAGGGGTCAGTGTTGGGCCCCCTGCTGTTCACAATCTACATAAACGACATAGATGAGGGCATAAAGAGCGACATCGGCAAGTTTGCCGATGACACCAAAATAGGCCGTCGAATTCATTCTGACGAGGACATTCGAGCACTCCAGGAAGATTTGAATAGACTGATGCAGTGGTCGGAGAAGTGGCAGATGCAGTTTAATATAGACAAATGCAAAGTTCTAAATGTTGGACAGGACAATAACCATGCCACATATAAACTAAATAATGTAGATCTTAATATTACGGATTGCGAAAAAGATTTAGGAGTTCTGGTTAGCAGTAATCTGAAACCAAGACAACAGTGCATAAGTGTTCGCAATAAAGCTAATAGAATCCTTGGCTTCATATCAAGAAGCATAAATAATAGGAGTCCTCAGGTTGTTCTTCAACTCTATACATCCTTGGTTAGGCCTCATTTAGATTATGCTGCACAGTTTTGGTCACCGTATTACAGAATGGATATAAATGCTCTGGAAAATGTACAAAGGAGGATGACAAAGTTGATCCCATGTATCAGAAACCTTCCCTATGAGGATAGACTAAGGGCCCTGAATCTGCACTCTCTAGAAAGACGTAGAATTAGGGGGGATATGATTGAGGTGTATAAATGGAAGACAGGAATAAATAAAGGGGATGTAAATAGTGTGCTGAAAATATCTAGCCTAGACAGGACTCGCAGCAATGGTTTTAAGTTGGAAAAATTCAGATTCAGGAAGGATATAGGAAAGTACTGGTTTGGTAATAGAGTTGTGGATGAGTGGAACAAACTCCCAAGTACAGTTATAGAGGCCAGAACGTTGTGTAGCTTTAAAAATAGGTTGGATAAATACATGAGTGGATGTGGGTGGGTGTGAGTTGGACCTGATAGCTTGTGCTACCAGGTCGGTTGCCGTGTTCCTCCCTTAAGTCAATGTGACCTGACCTGACTAGGTTGGGTGCATTGGCTTAAGCCGGTAGGAGACTTGGACCTGCCTCGCATGGGCCAGTAGGCCTTCTGCAGTGTTCCTTCGTTCTTATGTTCTTATGTTCTTATGATAACATCAAAATTGCTTCTTCTACTGTGTTTAGTGTTTTGAATTCGACCGTAAAAGACGGTAGCGGTATTAATGAAGTTATGTAACGAATTTCGTACCCCCTCACGGGCCAAATATAGATACTCAAAAATTAGGGACAAATAATTAATGTACAGGCTAGGATCCCATCACACATTGGATTACTCCTTCAAGTTGAATATGTTAGAAGAAGATTGAAGGAGAATGTAGAATATAACTTTGGTAGTAACTAGTGTCTAGCATTAGGAATAGATTAGGAGAGAATAACCCACTATGATAATGATTATTATAGGAATGCAGTTAGAAGCCTGAGTAGTCTATAACCCACTATGATAACATGAACGTAGATATATGTTTATGGAGCAACTTGCAATGTGAACAGACTGACTGATGTTGTAGTGGCCAGGCTTAGGCTTGGTTACAAGTACTGACTGATGTTGTAGTGGCCAGGCTTAGGCTTGGTTACAAGTACTGACTGATGTTGTAGTGGCCAGGCTTAGGCTTGGTTACAAGTACTGACTGATGTTGTAGTGGCCAGGCTTAGGCTTGGTTACAAGTACTGACTGATGTTGTAGTGGCCAGGCTTAGGCTTGGTTACAAGTACTGACTGATGTAGTGGCCAGGCTTAGGCTTGGTTACAAGTACTGACTGATGTTGTAGTGGCCAGGCTTAGGCTTGGTTACAAGTACTGACTGATGTTGTAGTGGCCAGGCTTAGGCTTGGTTACAAGTACTGACTGATGTTGTAGTGGCCAGGCTTAGGCTTGGTTACAAGTACTGACTGATGTTGTAGTGGCCAGGCTTAGGCTTCTGGTAGTGGCCAGACAGTACTGACTGATGTTGTAGTGGCCAGACTTGGTTACTGATGTTGTAGTGGCCAGTACTGATGATCAGACACACATAATGATCAAACTAAATGTAAATTATGTGATCAGGCATATGGTCACTGTCTTGAACACTATGTGCTTAATTGTCCACTTATTGAGGAATACAGAGACAGACAGTATAATAACCTATGTGACATGTCAAGATATCTTATTAATGAAAATAAGATACCAGATATACTAAGCAAATTTCCTAAATTTGCTTGTAACAGATAAGTGAACTATAGATATGTAGATATAAATCCATATGTATTCCTGTTAACCCTTTGGGGCCTAGTTCCTAGGCCTTTTGTGTATCCATATGCTCTCGCGCTACCGTCCACAGGATGGATATGGGGTGCACAATAAACTAGCCACTTCGGTGGCAAAATCTAAAAGGAGAATCTTGAAGAACAGGAGGAGAATGAGGTAATCAGTCCCTCAACCTTGAGTCGATGTGGTCAGTCCATCAATCTTGAATAGAATACGGCATACGTGCGGAGAAGGAGCTTATAAACCGTTGGCAGGAGAGGTGCAGAAGTCATAGGTCGTGTAACATTTGATCAATGTTGAAGTAGGTCGTGCCCAAGAATTAGGCAAGCGAAGAATTCCCAAGTATTAAGATCCCAAGAAGTTGCAGTGTCTGACAGGTTTGTAGATGAATGGTTCAGAGAACCGACGTAGAGAAGTAGAACCTTCTTCAACACTTTAACCTGAGACTCCAAAACACTACAACAAGCCATGGTGCTCTGTAACGCTCCATACAAATCCCTCAGACAACTTAGAACAGAATTACATCTCGTGATCACTGACCTCAGCGTTCTGGTGTTAAGACCTGAATAATACAGCTGAAGGTTCTCTCCCCACCCTCAAAAACTATCATGTACTATGCTGGTGTTAAGACTAGGATAGTAAAGCTGAAGAGTCTCTCCCCACTCTCCTTAAAAACTCTGAGATCAATGCTACAGTGTAACATAGCTGCGACGGCTCAAACTGGGGTCACTTAAGGCCTGGCCAGGACAAATGTGTCTTCATGTGGCTCTGAGTCACATGGTCCAGCAGCTGGAAATTTTGGATACGTGATCGGACCCTTCTGCTGGCTTACCCCTGTGCTACCCCATTCAAAATTATTTTTTATATACCAGTATCTACTACGGCCTGAGGCCTGGTCACAGACCGAGCCGCGGGGGCGCTGACCCCTGATACCCTCTCCAGGTATACAACCTAAAATCATTGTTAGGTAATATATTGTTTCACATATAGGGTCTTATAAATTATGTTCAATAATTTAAAACACCTTGTATATGTGGTGCCTAATAGGCAGAATTTAAATCAAATTAAATGTTTATCCTCTATAAAGATTACAATATGTGGGGTTACATAGTACAAAATACTAATTACAGAGATGGCCACTATCATGCCTAGCATGACTAGGCATTTCAGGCAGGATAAGGATAATTTCAACTATATATTTGATACAGGTGTTGGAGTATGTTGATGTTAAAGGTAAGTAACTACAATATACTTTGTAAATCTAGCAGTGAGAATTGTCTTGTCATGATATAAGAACATAAGAAAGAAGGAACACTGCAACAGGCCTACTGACCCATGTGGAGCAGGTCCATGTCCCCCCATCGGATTATCCCAATGACCCACCCAGTCTGGTCACCTAAACTCAAGGAAGGAGCACTGCACCAGACCCAGCAGCACAAGCTAGTCAGGCCCAACTCACACCCACTCACATATTTATCTAACCCATTTTTAAAACTACACAACGTTTTAGTTTCTATTGAAGCTGCTAAACTGGAGTACCTCAGGCAAACTTGTGACTAGTTTAAGATCCATCAGGTAATAGTTTTATTACGTATTTGTATGTTTACGGTCATGTGGGTGAGTGTAAACTGTGAGTAATCACAGATATCGACACCAGGTCTACTTCGGTTTTTATATCTGTGTATTTATATGTATTTATTGAGTCCACTTTGCCAGATAAGTTGGGCAAAAATTATTTTTTTTGCCATAAATCAGCAGAAATTGACCTGAGCATAACGAAAAAAATATATATCATATATTTTGAGTAATATTCAATAAATATATGTTAACCTATGATAAGATAAGATAAGATTTAAGATAAGATAAGATAAGATAAGATTTCGTTCGGATTTTTAACCCCGGAGGGTTAGCCACCCAGGATAAGCCAAGAAAGTCAGTGCGTCATCGAGGACTGTCTAACTTATTTCCATTGTGGTCCTTAATCTTGTCCCCCAGGATGCGACCCACACCAGTCGACTAACACCCAGGTACCTATTTGCTGCTAGGTGAACAGGACAACAGGTGTAAGGAAACGTGTCGAAATGTTTCCACCCGCCGGGAATCGAACCCGGGCCCTCCGTGTGTGAAGCGGGAGCTTTAGCCACCAGGCCACCGGGCCTGTACTCACCTAGTTGAGGTTGAAGGGGTCGAGTACAAGCTCCGGGCCCCACCTCTTCACTGGTCGCTACTAGGTCACTCTCCCTGAACTGTGAGCTTTATCATACCTCTGCTTAAAGCTATGTATGGATCCTGCCTCCACTACATCACTTCCCAAACTATTCCACTTACTGACTACTCTGTGGCTGAAGAAATACTTCCTAACATCCCTGTGATTCATCTGTGTCTTCAACTTCCAACTGTGTCCCATGTCCTGTCTTTGTCCACCTTGTCAATTCCTCTCAGTATTTTGTATGTCGTTATCATGTCCCCCCTACCTCTCCTGTCCCCCAGTGTCGTCAGGTTGATTTCCCTTAACCTCTCCTCGTAGGACATACCTCTTAGCTCTGGGACTAGTCTTGTTGCAAACCTTTGCACTTTCTCTAGTTCCTTTACATACTTGGCTAGGTGTGGATTCCAAACTGGTGCCACATACTCCAATATGGGCCTAACGTACACTGTGTACAGGGTCCTGAACAATTCCTTATTAAGATGTCGGAATGCTGTTCTGAGGTTTGCTAGGCGCCCATATGCTGCAGCAGTTATTTGGTTGATGTGCGCTTCAGGAGATGTGCCTGGTGTTATACTCACCCCAAGATCTTTTTCCTTGAGTGAGGTTTGTAGTCTCTGGCCCCCTAGACTGTACTCCATCTGCAGTCTTCTTTGCCCTTCCCCATTCTTCATGACTTTGCACTTGGTGAGATTGAACTCCAGGAGCCAGTTGCTGGACCAGGTCTGCAGCCTGTCCAGATCCCTTTGTAGTTCTGCCTGGTCTTCGATCGAATGAATTCTTCTCATCAACTTCACGTCATCTGCAAACAGGGACACCTCAGAGTCTATTCCTTCCGTCATGTCGTTCACAAATACCAGAAACAGCACTGGTCCTAGGACTGACCCCTGTGGGACCCCGCTGGTCACAGGTGCCCACTCTGACACCTCGCCACGTACCATGACTTGCTGCTGTCTTCCTGACAAGTATTCCCTGATCCATTGTAGTGCCTTCCCTGTTATCCCTGCTTGGTCCTCCAGTTTTTGCACTAATCTCTTGTGTGGAACTGTGTCAAACGCCTTCTTGCAGTCCAAGAAAATGTAATCCACCCAACCCTCTCTCTCTTGTCTTACTGCTGTCACCATGTCATAGAACTCCAGTAGGTTTATGACACAGGATTTCCCATCTCTGAAACCATGTTGGCTGCTGTTGATGAGATTATTCCTTTCTAGGTGTTCCACCACTCTTCTCCTGATAATCTTCTCCATGACTTTGCATACTATACATGTCAGTGACACTGGTCTGTAGTTTAATGCTTCATGTCTGTCTCCTTTTTTAAAGATTGGGACTACATTTGCTGTCTTCCATGCCACAGGTAATCTGTCTGTTTCAATAGATGTATTGAATATTGTTGTTAGGGGTACACATAGCGCCTCTGCTCCCTCTCTCAGGACCCATGGGAAGATGTTAACCTGCCCCATTGCCTTTGAGGTATCTAGCTCACTCAGAAGCCTCTTCACTTCTTCCTCGGTTGTGTGCACTGTGCCCAGCACCTGGTGGTGTACCCCACCTCTCCGTCTTTCTGGAGCCCCTTCTGTCTCCTATGTGAACACTTCTTTGAATCTCTTGTTGAGTTCTTCACATACTTCACGGTCACTTCTTGTTGTCTCTCCTCCTTCCTTCCATAGCCTGATTACCTGGTCCTTGACTGTTGTTTTCCTCCTGATGTGGCTGTATAACAGTTTTGGGTCAGATTTGGCTTTCGCTGCTATGTCGTTTTCATATTGTCGTTGGGCCTCCCTTCTTATCTGTGCATATTCATTTCTGGCTCTACGACTGTTCCCCTTATTCTCCTGGGACCTTTGCCTTCTATATTTCTTCCATTCCCTAGCACACTTGGTTATTGCCTCCCTGCACCTTTGGGTGAACCATGGGCTCATCCTGGCTTTTTCATTATTCATGTTACCCTTGGGTGAGTGTATGTGCGTGTGTGTGTGTGTTTGTGTGTGTGTGTGTGTGTGTGCGTGTGTGTGTGTGTGTGTGTGTGTGTGTGTGTGTGTGTGTGTGTGTGTGTGTGTGTGTGTGTGTGTGCGTGTGTGTGTGT
>NW_027200345.1:0-21642 GCF_038502225.1 Cherax quadricarinatus | reverse complement strand
GTCCAGTCTCTTCTTAAAGCTACCCAAGGTCCTAGCCTCTATCACCCCACTGGGAAGACTGTTCCACGCATCTACAACTCTGTTAGAAAACCAGTACTTACCTATGTCCTTTCTAAATCTAAATTTATCCAACTTAAATCCATTATTCCTGGTTCTTACCTGGTTCGACACCCTCAGTACTTTATTAATGTCTCCCTTGTTTATGCCCGTCATCCACTTATACACTTCAATGATATCTCCCCTCATTCTACGCCTCTCCAGAGAGTGGAGATTTGTAAGACACATGTGCAACATCTGGGTATCTTTATTGTAGACGTTTCGCCATCCAGTGGCTTTATCAATACAAATTCTAGGACATAACTTGAAGACAGTAGAACTATGTACAGAAGATGAGGTAATCAGTCCCTCAACCTAGGAGTAGGTGCGAACAGCACCATAGTCGTGGAGATTCTGAAGCAGAAGAAAGAATCCTGGCGCTTATATAGTAACGTCAGGTGAAGCAGACGAGGGCATATTCACTGGTAGGCGGGATTCCCCAGTGGAAGTAGGTCCTTCCCAAAGAGATGGGTTAGTTGTAGTAGTAGTTGTCGTAGTCGTGAAGGTTATGTACATGTCCTCAGAATTAAGATTCCATGATGTTGCAGTGTCTGACAAGTTGTGTACGAATGGTATATAATACCGACAAGATGAGAGTAAGACACATGTGCAACATCTGGGTATCTTTATTGTAGACTGATTACCTCATCTTCTGTACATAGTTCTACTGTCTTCAAGTTATGTCCTAGAATTTGTATTGATAAAGCCACTGGATGGCGAAACGTCTACAATAAAGATACCCAGATGTTGCACATGTGTCTTACTCTCATCTTGTCGGTATTATATACCATTCGTACACAACTTGTCAGACACTGCAACATCATGGAATCTTAATTCTGAGGACATGTACATAACCTTCACGACTACGACAACTACTACTACAACTAACCCATCTCTTTGGGAAGGACCTACTTCCACTGGGGAATCCCGCCTACCAGTGAATATGCCCTCGTCTGCTACACCTGACGTTACTATATAAGCGCCAGGATTCTTTCTTCTGCTTCAGAATCTCCACGACTATGGTGCTGTTCGCACCTACTCCTAGGTTGAGGGACTGATTACCTCATCTTCTGTACATAGTTCTACTGTCTTCAAGTTATGTCCTAGAATTTGTATTGATAAAGCCACTGGATGGCGAAACGTCTACAATAAAGATACCCAGATGTTGCACATGTGTCTTACTCTCATCTTGTCGGTATTATATACCATTCGTACACAACTCCCTTGTTTATGCCCGTCATCCACTTATACACTTCAATGATATCTCCCCTCATTCTACGCCTCTCTACCTTCATACGGGAGGTTCCTTACACAGTAAATCATTTTAGTCATTCTTCTCTGTATGTTCTCTAATGAGTCTATATCCATCCTGTAGTAAGGGGACCAAAACTGAGCAGCATAATCTAAATGAGGCCTCACTAGTGATGTATAGAGCTGTAAAATAACTTTTGGACTTCTGTTACTTATACTTCTTGAGATAAATCCAAGTAATCTGTTGGCCTTGTTGCGCACACTAAGGCACTGCTGTCTTGGCTTTAGATTTCTGCTTACCATGACTCCCAAGTCTTTTTCACATTCTGTATGACCAAGCTCTACTTCACCTAGATTATAGCTTCGAGGGTTATTTTCATTACCAAGGGCAAGTACCTTACACTTATCCACATTAAACTTCATCTGCCATTTTTCAGACCAAGACATTAATTTGTTCAAATCGTCCTGGAGTTCATTGATATCCTCCTCAGAGTGAATTATACGGCCTATCTTTGTATCATCAGCAAACTTACTCATGTCACTAGTAATCCCTTCATCAAGGTCATTAATGTAAATTATGAACAAGAGAGGGCCTAAAACTGATCCTTGTGGAACGCCACTAGTGACTAATCCCCATTCAGATTTCACTCCATTAATGGTAACTCTCTGCTTTCTATTGGTAAGCCATGCCTCAATCCATGCTAGAACTTTACCTCCTATACCATGAGCTGCCACTTTTCTTAAGAGTCTCTTGTGAGGTACTCTGTCGAAGGCTTTACTAAAATCCAAATAAACAATATCATATTCCTTATCACTGTCAACTGCCTCAAATGTTCTATTGAAGAACGTCAGTAAGTTTGTCAGGCAGGAACGACCTCTCGTGAATCCATGCTGAGATTCATTTATCAAGTTATGCTCTTCAAGGTGACTTCTGATAATGTCAGCTATAATTGATTCTAATAACTTGCCCACTATAGATGTCAGGCTTATTGGACGGTAATTTGAAGGAGTGGACTTATCCCCTGATTTGAATATAGGAACCACATTAGCCATCTTCCACAACTCTGGCACAACACTGGTAAGGATGGACGCATTGAATACACTCGTTAATGGCTGACTAAGCTCCATCTTGCATTCCTTAAGTACCCTTGAAAACAACTCATCGGGTCCCGGGGACTTATTTTGTTTCAGTTTGTCTATCTGTTTAATAACCATGTCCCTCGTGACAGTAATATTAGTTAACTTAAATTCATCAGGAACTAAATAATTGTTAATTACTGGAATCTCATTTACATCTTCCTGTGTAAAAACTGACAAAAAATAGTCATTAAATAAGGAACACATTTCCAGTTCATTATCCGTCAGCTGTCCATTCCCAGATTTTCAGAGGTCCTACTTTTTCCTTCACCTTCGTCCTATACACTTGAAAGAACCCCTTTGGATTAGTCTTTGATTCATTAGCAACTCTAATTTCATAGTCACGTTTAGCCTTTCTAATCGCCTTTTTTACTTCTCTTTTAAGCTGAACATATTGGTCAGTAAGGTTAACCTCTCCTCTTCTGATGCGCCTATAAATTCCCCTTTTCTCCCCTAATAGATGCTTTAGCCTCCTGTTAACCCATTTGGGATCGTTATTATTAGACCTAATTTCTCTCTGGGGAATGTATATACTCTGGGCACTGTGTACATTATTAAGAAAACAATCATAAAAGCAGATCCCTTCATATTCATAAGTATGATTATCGTCAATAAAATCATTAGCTAGATAACCCCAATCAAGATTAGACAGATGTTCCCTAAGTCCATTATAATCGGCAGAACGAAAATCAGGGATTTTTACTGTATTATCATTATTCTTGCATTCCCAATTAATGCTAAAAGTGATGGATTTGTGATCACTTGCGCCAAGCTCTTCAGTGATCTCCAGATTATTCACGAGTGTTTCCTTATTTGACAAGACTAGGTCTAGCAAATTATTACCCCTGGTAGGCTCAGTTACACTCTGTTTCAGAAAACAGTCCTGAACTGTTTCCATAAAGTCACTGGACTCTAGATTACCTGTCAAAGAATTCCAGTCAATTTGACTAAAGTTAAAGTCCCCTACTATGACTATGTTACTGTGTCCAGAAGCCCTAACAATTTCGTCCCAAAGAAGTCTCCCTCTATCGTGATCCAAGCCTGGAGGTCGGTATATTACACCTAGAATTAGTTTTTCTTGACCCTCCACGAACTCTACCCAAACAGACTCTGTTACTGCTCCATCTATTTTTATACCTGTTTTTATGCAACAATTAATATTTTCTCGAACATACAATGCAACTCCTCCCCCCTTCCCATTACATCTATCCACATTGAACAACTTAAATCCCTGAATATTACACTCAGCAGTCATATCCCGACTCTTTAAATCATACCACGTTTCAGTTAATGCAATGATATCAAAGTTCCCAGCACATGCTACCAAACGTAGTTCATTAATTTTATTTCTTGCACTTCGACTGTTAGCATAAAATACCATCATATGTTTTTTCTTCTGCACATTTTTCCTATTCATCTTTGTTTTTACACAATTTCTGAAATTATCATTACCCAGAGTTACTCCATGACAGTTACTATTAAGATTCTTAATATCAGAGCATAAGTCAATATATCCATACTCATTATTTATCATTTCTAAACCCATACCTCTAACTAATCCTAGTTTAAAGTCCTAACAACCCCCTCAACTGAGTTAGCAAGAAAACCCACACCTGCCCTGGATAAGTGAACCCCATCCCTGGCATACATGTCATTTCGGCCATAGAAGTTGTCCCAGTTGTCAATGAATGGTACTGCATTATCCTTACAGTGTTTATCCAGCCAACAATTAATACCAATTGCTCTGGACAACCATTCATTACCAACACCTCTTCTTGGCAAAATGCCACATATAACAGGGCGCCCCCCCTTCTTCCTAATTATGTCTATAGCTGTCCTGAACTTTCTAACTAAATCCTCACTTCTACGCTTGCCTACATCATTGCCTCCAGCACTGAGGCAAATAATAGGATTGATCCCATTACCGTTCATGATGTTGTCAAGCCGGCTAACAATGTCCTCCATCCCAGCCCCAGGAAAGCATACCCTCTGTCTCCTACTCCTGTCCTTCAAGCAGAATGCCCTATCCATGTATCTAACCTGGCTATCCCCAACAACAACAATATTCTTACCTTCCTTGTTGTCGTTCGTCGTGACGATCCCAGTAGTCGACTCACATTCGTCGGGTAGCACCGAGAATGCGTTGGAGGTTTCCACAGGAGTTTCCACAGCAGTCTCTTTCTTCTTCATCGTTTCTGGCTTTCCATTCGTCTTCTTGATCGTCAACTTCGTCGTCCCCTGCTGTCCAGCCACTGACCACGATCCCTTCTTGACCTGAGGACTCGAAACAGGAGGACTACTACGAATCCTCTTGTTTTCCTCGGTCAATCGCCGTATCTCCATCTTCGCTGCCCTCAATTCTTCCTTAAGTTGCTGGTAAAGTTGCTCGATGGAGGGCATCTTGTGGACAACTTTAAACATATAGGCAGTGTAAGTAAAAGATTTAACATTAGTTTCCCTACACCAGATTGTATGAGGTGGCATTAGCAAAGCTGCACTGGTTACTCAATGCATTTTCATGACAATGTATAGGCAATTACCTAAGTTTCCATAACATTTAGAATAGGACAAATCTAAGTCACATGAAAAATTAATCTTAGATTTAAATCTCATCTTTAAACAGTTTAAAGAAACATTTTTAGTACAAAATTAATATAGCCATTTAGCCGTCAAAACATTTCTCCATCTTTTCACCACAAATATGGAGTGAGTTCTGTACTTAAACAGTATTAGACAAATACGACCTTGTCAATTACCAGAATTAAAAATAAAGACTGCATAAAAGAAGTAGCCTAAAGCATGATATACCTTAAATGGTAAAAATATTCATACTAAGTTGAACTAAACATTCTTGCCATCTACCACAATGTAGATACCAGCTCAATGTAGCGGGAACGGCAGAAGATCTGAGCATTACCTGACTCAGCGTCGCCAACTGCCGAATCCCTTACCGACCTCATACACGTGTTGCCTGGTCGACAAAACAGTTGCACTTCCCTCTGGAACACTAAGGTGAGTGGGTCCGGCAACAGGAGCTCACGACGCAGCTCCAAGACTGGAAGAGATGCCAAGAGAAGCGGCGGTAGCGCCTCTGAAGACTATGCAGGAATTATCGATGATGAGGGCGACTACCCTATTCCGGCGTCCGAAAACCAGCTGCAACGCTCAAGCATGGACATCGCAGAAATCATTGGAGGGGGTCTCGTTCAGTGATACTCACACTGAGGTGTATCACTCGCAGGAAGACTATGGTGCTGGTCGCCATCAAAACCTTCAGAACAAAGACATCTTCAGCTTGAACACTAATGCGCTTCGCCTTCCAACTCTCTACATGGAAAGCCAATAGTTTGTTCCCAGAAACATACTGTCAAGAACGTGTCAGCGTACTATCACGAATCAACAAAGTCAGTATCTTCAGCACTAGACTTGCGTGGGTTATACCGACATTTGTCATCCTCAGCTTCATGTGGGATGCATCTTAGGCATCAATTCCACCACTGTCCATTATCATACTTGAGAGAACAATCAACCAGGTTCTGCTCAGAGACTCACCAGTTTACCAGTCTGGCGGAAATACGGACTCCTGCTCAGGGACTAACTTGTGATACAGAGGCTAGTGTGTCAGGAGTGTGTGCCGACTCCTGCTCAGGGACTAGCTTATTAAACAGAGGTTAGTATGTCAGAAGCGCATAACAACTCTTCTATGCCTCCTCTCACCTGAGCCACAAAAGTTGCTGAAGCAACGCCTCAGTAACAGACAGGACAACAACCGTTGGCTCATACATGGGGAAAGCAATACGAGAAATCACATGTCCCTTGCCGTGAGTGCCTTTGATAAGTCCGACTCAGACAGTGACTTTCCCGTCGTAAATATCCTGTCAAGAGCACTGTTAATGTCTCAAATGACAGTACTTTGACCACTCTTATTACTCCTGTAGGCAAATTATGTTGAATTCTCAATGTCAGCCGTGACTAGCGTAACCCGTGACTGTTGTCCAAGAGTAGCCCTTATAATTTTTCCTCATCTCCTCTCAACACTCGTTACCTTGGGCCAGAGGTGATAACACGATCTATCACCATACTTTTGTTCCCATACAAGCTTGAACAAATACAAGTCTTGTTTCTCACCTTACTCGTCAATGTCTGCAACATGTCGACTATAAGATCAATGAAATGAATAGCACTAAAGATTTCTTTATACAGAAATCGCACACAGAGGTACTAGCAGTATCACTAGAGCAGTAGCTGAAGCAACAATGCCAACAAGGCTGCAGAACAGATTAATGAAATCCACATTAACTTGCAGCGGACATAAAGGAACCAGAGTAGGTTCTGTTCCTAAATGTCATCACTTAACTTGTATCCCTTCAGAACAGCAGTGACTCACCGAAAATGACAAATTCTTGGTCATACTAGGGGTGCAAACAGCAGCACCAACCATGCTAGCTCCCAAGCACAGAGAGGGAGACGAGCCAATCTTCAGAGCTCCAAACGTATAGGGGGACACCAAGAATCTGCCAAAAGCAATCCTTTCGCTCGACTCAGTAATGGTGTCGCCAATACCATATTATTATTATAATTAAAAAGAAGCGCTAAGCCACAAGGGCTATACAGCCGCCAATACCATAGTAATGGGAAGAGAAGGTAGAGACATACTCGACAGTCCCTTATACCCCGTAGTTTCTTGTCTTCTGGATGAGTGGTATGTGAGAGCCAAACATCCGTAGCCATCATTGCTGCGAGTCTATATTAACACTCAAGTTACCAATTTCCCGCTCTAGAGATTTCTCTATACAGAAAGTAAAATATTAAGTTGGGACCATAGCCACCTTATCTGATGCTTCAGAATTTCAGCAGGAAGGTATACTTGTACCTCCGAAGGTCCTGACATTATGAAAATATGTTTTTACTCCACAAGAGAGGAAACTACTCTGGGTGTTCGACTGTAGACATAGTCGGTCGAAATGGCCATAGTCTACAAAACCTTGGATCAAAAGGCCTCCCAGACAGGCCCCCATTTGTTACACCTGGGGCCATGTCTATGGGCCTGTTTTGGCCCCTTTCCGTAACAAGACGTCGAATCCAGCTCTTGTCTAGTTGTCCTTAGACACATGTCAATTTAATCTGGGGATTATCATTAGGAGACTGATCCGACTAAATAAAATGTGATCTTTATTATAAAAGAATCCATATAAAACTTAGTATATGATATAAAGTTCTCTCTCTCTCTCTTGGAGTGTTATACATAAAAGTACACGTTGTCTTGGACTAAGTAATCTTCTAGAGCGGGGAAATGTATTAAAGTGCCTGAATGTGCTCAGAAGAGTATATGAACAAACTCTGAGAGTGTGTGGAAACCTACTCAGAGCAAGGGCTGAGAACCTACTCAGAGCGAGGGCTGAGAACCTACTCTGAGCAAGGGCTGAGAACCTACTCAGAGCGAGGGCGGTGAACCTACTCTGAGCAGGTGCTGTGAACCTACTGCCGGTACCACTGAGTGGTAAGCCGACTTCACGTTGGTCACGTGACTGAGGGAGACTTAAATACCTGAAGTGCTAACCGGCACTTACACTAGTGGTTTCCCACTACAAGACAATATTAAGAACTGCTAACAAAACATAATATAATACAATATTAGCATTAGCATATATATTATAAAATAAAGGAGCATATTCTATTATGAAATATGACGGGTATGACCATACTGGTAACAAGCAACAGTTCCAACACCTCTGTCTCCGCTGTGGAACCATTGATTGTGGAAGACTCAGACGTTTACGAAGCAATAATGTCGTTCCCATCTGGCTCTGCTGGGGGTTACACTGGAATAAGGCCACAGGACTTAGAGGAAACGGTTAATCCAGTTACTGGGGAGATTGCAGAGACACTGCTTTCAGAGATCACAAGGTTCGTCAACAATTCCTTGGCTGGTCTTATTCCTGACAAAATTAAACCTTTCTTTTTTGGTGCAACAATTTGTGCACTTAAAAAGAAGGATGGAGGAATTAGGCCTATTGCAGTAGGCAACACTTTTCGCCGCCTCGTTTCCAAAGCTGCTGTCCAAAGCATTCGCACAGAGGCAGCCATTATGCTTCAACCAAACCAGCTTGGTTTTGGGGTCTCTCAAGGAAGTGAAGCAGTGGTTCATGCAACAAGGGCGTATATCAACAACCTGCCTGAGGACAATGCAGTGGTAAAATTTGACTTCAAGAATGCATTTAATCTCCTGAAAAGAGACGTGGTATTAGCAGCAGTACAAGAACATTTCCCTGGTCTCTTCCCCTTTGTTTTATCTGGAAATAGCAAGGAATCAATGTTCCTGTTTGGAGAGCATGAAATCACATCATCAGAGGGTGTCCAGCAAGGGGATCCTCTTGCACCATTTCTCTTATGTATAGCAGTTAGGGAAATCACAGTCAGACTGACTAGTGAGATAAACATCTGGTTCCTGGATGATGGCACAAAGGAGTCCCTCTTAGGTGATCTTACACGAGTGATGACACGCGACAGGAAATGGGTCTCATCCTGAATCCATCCAAATGTGAAATCATTTCAGTCAGCAAGTAATAAATGCAGTGAGATCCAAACTACCAGGAGCATCAGTCATTGCCCCTACAAATAGTGTCTTGCTAGGAGCACCTCCGGGAAGCGATGCCAATGACACAATCCTCAGGAAGAAATTGGAAGAACTGAGGAGAATGAAACAACGAATAGGCAATCTTGACACCCGTGATGCCTTGTACCTTCTCACAAAGTGTTTGAGTCTGCCCAGGTTGACATATTTCCTAAGATGTGCACCTTCATATGATAACCCTATACTGCACGAATATGACAGCATCCTGAGGAGGATTTTTACAAAAGTACTTAACCTTACTCTAGAAGATGGGCAGTGGAACCAAGCTACACTTCCAGTCAGACTAGGAGGTATTGGTGTCCGCAAGTCATCACAGATTGCACTACCTGCTTTTCTGTCCTCATGCATTGCATCCAGAGGGCTTATAGCAGCAATTCTCCCTGAACATCTTAGGGACAAGATTGGAGTCCAGGACCAAAAGTTCACTGACGGAGTCATGATCTGGGATAATCTAACAGTCTCTGAAACCAGACCTGCTCCCCCAACAACTACACACAGTCGTACTGGGATAGCCCGAGAGTGGAGAAAATAGCCTCAACAAAGCTTCAGAGTGTGTCAAGGAAGGATAGAGCCCACCTTCTGGCAGTGAGAGCTCCTCATGTAGGGGACTTTTTGTTGGCTGTTCCCAACTCCAGCCTTGGCACACGGCTCGACCCACAGACCATCCACATTGATGTTGCCCTTCGACTTGCCTCCCCTATTCTCGCCGAACACAGGTGTATTTGTGGCAGTGAAGCAGCAGACCGATTCGGGTACCATGGTCTTGTGTGCCGTAAATCCGAGGGAAAGACTGAAAGACATGAGGTTAATAACATCATCAAGAAGTGCCTCACAACAGCCGGATGCTCACCAGTAAGGGAGCCACCCCAACTATGCAGATCTGATGGCAGCCAGAAGCGTCCAGATGGTATCACCCTTCAAGCCTGGACAGATGATAAGCAGGTGGTGTGGGACTACACATGTGCATCTTCCTTGGCTGATACCTATCTCCAATACACCGGGGAAGAAGGAGGGGCAGCCGCCAGCTTCAGGGAGTCACAAAAGTCTAGATAATATGGAGAACTTGCCCATCATTATATGTTTGTTCCCATAGGCTCAGAGTCCCTTGGCTCATGGGGAAAAAGTGCATTTAAATTCCTTAAGGAGCGAGACAAAAGACTCATCAGGGTAACTAGGGATCCCAGGGCAGCTAGTTTTCTATTCCAGCGACTCAGCGCTGCTGTTCAGAGGGGTAATGCCTGCTGTATTTTGGGCATGCGCCCCATTTCTGAAGAGCTGGATGAGATTTTCGCATTATAATCAGTGACAAACATGTAACAATATTTACTAGGAATTTATCTCTCACCTCATATACAGTATATGCCATCTTTATATCACCACTGTATCTCTTAAACCTTTTTGTACCATATTATGTAATAAAATATACCTATTGGTAAAAAAGAATGAAAAGATGGGGTGGTAGGGGAAGTGGAATATTCAAACGTCTTCAGGAAGAAATCCAAATATTCTTCATTTAAGCCTTTTTATCCACTTCTCCGAGGCTATGGGTTCTACAATTTACACCAGAGGTGGACCCCATCCTATATATATATATATATATATATATATATATATATATATATATATATATATATATATATATATATATAGATGTGATGCATGCTAAAAGAGACACTAGTTAACAGTGGAAAGCGATTTCAGAGACAACTGATATAAAGTGCGAATTTACCTGACTAATTGTGGGCCAACTATCCCATAATAGCTGTCACTTCTCACTTTCTTGCAATGTAAATAGTATTTATTAGAACATTCAACCTCCACCTTCAGCTAGCACTCCAGGACATACCTCTTAAACTCCATCCTCTTCACCCATTCCCGGTTATACCTTTTAACCTCCACCTTCTTCAGTCACTCACAGTTATACCTATTAACCTCCACTTACAAACATTAATAATTATACCCTACAACCGGCAAATTCATCAAGCATGCCCATACTGCTCAACCCGCATTTTCTACAAGTATCCATATAGTATTCTTCAGGCACCCTCAATTACATCCTTCAGCACGCACCTTCTGTAAGAACCTCCTCAACAAGCGTTTCCAGTTGTATACTTCAGCACCCAGCAACAAGCACCACCAGTTGTATACTTCAGCACCCAGCAACAAGCACCACCAGTTGTATACTTCAGCACCCAGCAACAAGCACCACCAGTTGTATCCTTCAGCAAACACCCACAAGTATTCACCCACACCTACTACTACCATCAAAATATATAATTATAAATTTCTTGACTAAATAAATCTACTCTTACGGTAGAACTGAATCAAAATAATGTCTTTCCAGTGACAAACATGACTCACCATCCCATGATGGTAGATGATACCCGGATGACTGGAGTAACCAGGAGCTTATGGAGCCCAGGAAGACCTGGCACCCACGTGGAGCTGGAGCCCGACTGGTGCAGGAGCCCAAGTGGTGCTGAGGCATTGATGTTAATATCAGTGCACTTGAAATCAACACTTTATGAATACACTTTTGTTTAATAATTCTTATCACAACTTTTATATCACACTTGCTTTTAATGGTCCCTTCACCATCACTTGCCCTCAACACTCCCTTCACCAACACTTGCCCTCAACACTCCCTTCACCAACACTTGCCCTCAACACTCCCTTCACTAACACTTGCCGTCAACACTCCCTTCATCACCGGTGTTTAACGACACTCGCGCTAATCACTCGCGCTAAAGACACTTCTCAGCACGTGTTATCAACGTTTTAACCAACTCCTTTTTGCAACTTTTGTCAGCAACTTTCTAGCACTTTTTACCAACACTCGTTGTGAACACTTGTTATCAATACTTACAATCATCACTGAAGAACGCTATACGGTTATCAACATCGTTATAAGCTCACTTTGTGAAAGCTTTCCTTGCTATCACTTCCCACATACAAACTTTCTTCATCAATGCTTTTAGTACAAAACTAAACTATGATTGTTTGATTAAGTTTAAATCCTGTCGACTACTCGAGGGTCATTAAGGCTGCATATCACTAGTTCAACACCAGTCCAGGAGACAGTCATCACTAATATGTAACTAAATTAATGTGAAATTAAGACACATGTGCAACATCTGGGTATCTTTATTGTAGACGTTTCGCCATCCAGTGGCTTTATCAATACAAATTCTAGGACATAACTTGAAGACAGTAGAACTATGTCCTAGAATTTGTATTGATAAAGCCACTGGTTGGCGAAACGTCGACAATAAAAATACCCAGATGTTGCACATGTGTCTTAATTTCATCTTGTCGGTATTATATACCATTCTTACACAACTAAATTAATGTGTAGTGATGGTAGACACTTCCCGGTGTGTATACACAGATACTCACATCATAGTATTGGTAAGGAAACGTATATAAATATCTTGGTGTATATATCTCTGTTGGTTAACACACAGCCAAGCGGCTTGTTGTTCAGTTGATGTGCCGCCAGACACACTGAAGACAATGTCTGAAAACGTCCCTTACAGAGCTCTGAAGCTGATCATGAACCACACCACTGAGTCGAGACCTCAACCTCAATCTGAAATTTGCAGCCAATTATTAGTATTAATCAAGCTATATGCTATTTGGCATTCGTGTATTCGTGACGCATGGTTAAAGAATAACAAGCTACATTATTCATGTCTGGTGAGTTTGTCATTTCCTGAATATTAATATACTCAACGAGCAAATAATTCAATGTCTTTCAACTAATGGAGTTGAGGTGAACTTCCAACAAAGACGTTATTTTTACTTTGGTTAATTTTTCTGCCTCGGAAGACTTTGCAGTTAAATAAAATTGATTTAAAACAGCAAAATGATGTCGTCCCTTGCCACGACAATGACACGGGGAAGCCTTCCTCTTAATACCAGGCAGTATTTCACTACTGTTAGGAAAGTCAAGTGAATGTCTCCCGAACGAGATTTTAGATTTAAATTGTTCAAGTGAGAACGCTCGGTCCTGTTTTCAGTTCAAGCGTTGAAACTTTTTATAGCCTTTATCTCGTATTTCATTTATCAGGGAAGTGGTATTTATAAATACTTATATTTTATTGACAGAGGATTATCTAACATAGCTAAACTAACGTAATCTATCATAAACATTGTTCGTATCGCTCTTGGGCCGTACGGACAGGCTGCGCAGTAGCTCCTGACTCTGTTGATTGCTGCGCAGTTTTCCTCAGTGCACTCACAATGGCGGAAGGTGCACGTAGGCGAGTCAACACCGTCTGCCTTCAATTGGTGACAGGCTCGTTCAACAATCAGAATACACATCTACTGCTTACTGCGATACTCCGAGATACATATGGTATCAATAATGAAGATCTTTATGGTGTCTCTTTGAACGGAAATTCGAGGCTTTTTGTCAAATTCAGACAAAATAGTACTTACGAAAATATGGTTGCCACTTATCAGGATGTGATCAAAACTGTTAATCCTGGTGTCACTGTTCGCCTTCACGACGTCTCCCGTTTTTACACCTGGATCAAGGTACGAAACGTTCCTTTTGAGGCGGACGAGAGTGATTTGAGGAATGTTTTTGCACGCTATGGCACGGTTCATATGGCAACTATGGGACGGTGGCATGATGGTCCTCTAGTTGGTATGCTGGAGGGGTCTTTCTCCCTGAAAATGTCCCTCAAGCACCCTATTCCGTCGTATGTGGTTATGGAGGACTTTCGTACGCAAGTGTACGTTACGTACTCAGGACAAAGGCGTACGTGCAGGCTTTGTGGGATGTATGACCATATGGCGGCGCAATGCCCTACAAGACGTGATAAAACGACGGAAGTAAGGCGGTTTGATGTTTCAACGGAGCAGCGATCATATGCTGCTGCTACACAACAACATATATTGCCTCGTAAATCATGGAGTGAGGAGGTAGAGGGTGAGGTTGAAGACTCGCCGATATGTCTAACCCTCCCTGGTGCAGTGGAGGACGTGGGCGTGGTATCGGCGACGACAGAGGAAGATCTCGTTCATACTCAGGTTGACGTGGAGCAATCTATTCAAGAAGTTCTGAATGTTTTATTGGATGCTTCCACATCTGAGGGGCTTCACGGTGGTTTAGAGGATGTAAGTGTGAAGGAGAAGGACGGGGCATCCGCCGGGCATATTGCTGAACATCAGGTTGTGGTCGTGGAAGTTCATAGAAACAACAGTTCTGAAGATGAGATGGATACTGGCCGCAGTTCTCGTAAGAGAGTGGCGGTGATATCTGACTCTCAAGATGTTTTGACACCAGGACAACGGTCGGGGAACAAAGCATGGTGCGATGTGACCCGTAGAGACAAGGGCAAATCTACATGTGTTCAGCATGTCAAGGAGAACGACACAGGGGGGGGGGAAGAAGTGGAGATATACACAAGGGAACCAAGAATGTCAAGGTATCCAAGGGTAAACCTCCAATGAAACGTTCAAGTGTCTTACTTTAAATATAAATGGGTTACGGTCTGTTGAAAAACGTAAGTATTTGGAGGTTTTGTTAAAAAATTATGTACCCGATGTTGTATTCTTACAAGAACACAATTATAAATCTTTAGGTGAATTGCTGATTCCTGAATATATTTTGTACATGGGCTGTTCTAATAGACTGAAAGGTGGTGTAGCAGTGTTAGTTAAAGAGGCTAGCCCGTTTTCTTTGCAAACATATGAGGTGGGAGAGGAGGGGAGGGTTGTTAGGGTTGATGGGGTGTGGGGTGGGGTACGGGTGGCCTTCCTGGGGGTGTACGGACCGGCGGAAGGTGACATGCGTGTAAAAAATGCGTTTTTTAGGGACGTGTTGGTGTACCATTTAAGATCACTGCCAGTCGTCACGATTATTGGGGGTGATTGGAATTGCATTGATCGTCGCAAGGATGTCGAACCGAGAGGGAGAGGTTTTTTTTCAGGATATTTAGGGGACCTTTTGCGGAGTGTTAATGTTACGGATGTAGGGGGGGGGGATGAGGTGGGTGGGGTCATGCATACGTTCGTTAGAAGGGAGTATGCGGTAAGACTGGATCGCATATACGTTTCTAGAGGTGTCAGCGTCAGGAGTGTACGTGTGCTAAATGTGAGCTTTTCCGATCACAGAGGTGTTATGGCGGATGTTGACTGGGTAGGATTACCGAGGCGTTACAGAGGTTTCTGGAAGTTGAATGTGGGTTTAATGCACAAAAGAGGTGTGAGGGAAGATTTTGTGAGTGCTTGGAGAGGATGGTGGGCTGAATGGCAGGAGGGAATTGATATAGTCGAATGGTGGGATACTGTCGGTAAGGTGAAGGTGAGGAATTTTTATCAGCAGCAAGGAAAAGAAGACAAGAGAATGCAGTATGGGCTCTTGAACTATCTTGAAAATCAACTGCAAGCATGTTATACAAAGGGTGGGGGAGTGTATCCGGTGGTTGAAATTGAAAATTTAAAACGCTTAATTAGAGACTTTCACAATCGTATTTTTGATGCGGCGCGGATAGCAAGTGGAATTGATGAGGTTTTATGGGGTGACCGTCCTTCGGCGTTTGTCTTGCGAGAGCAGGGCAGACGCCGTAAGGCGACAGAATTAATGGGATTAGAGGTTCAGGAGTCATTGGGAGACTTTAGTAGGGGGCAGGTCCTTCGGTCAACGGAGGCTATGAATACCTTTGTAGACGCATGGTATGAATTGCAATACAAAAATGCTGGGATTTCTAAGGGGGCGCTGGGAGAAATGGGTGAATATGTACGTTGTAATCTAGAGTACATGGACAGGTTGGCTTTGAATGGACCTATAAGTGAAGAAGAGATTAGGTTGGCTGTGGAGGGTATGAGTGTAGGGAAGTCGCCGGGGATTGACGGAATCCCTTGTGATTTTTACAAGGACAATTGGGATTGTATTCGCGATTTTTTGGTGATATTATTTAATGCCATGAAAAATAGTGGCATTATGGGACAGCAACAAAGAACAGGGGTGGTTGTTCTAGTCCCGAAAAAAAAATCTGGGAATTATATACATAATTATAGGGCAATTTCATTAATGTGTGGCGACTATAAAATATTTGCGAAATTATTAGGAAATAGGATAAAACGGGTTTTGGAGAGAGTTCTGGACGAGGGACAATATGGTGTGCCAGGACGATCTATGTGTGTGGGACAAGGAATTATTCGCAGGTTCATTGAGGAAAGCGGGAGGGGTAATAAGGGTGGAATATTAGCTTTAGATTGGCACGCTGCATACGATTGCGTGGAGAGAGATGCATTATGGAAGTTTATGCAGTGGCAAGGTTTCGGAAAGGAAATTGTTAGTTGGGCACAGGTTTTGTACGAGCAGGCTACGTTTAGGGTGCAGGTAAACGGTAGGTTGGGAAAAGTTGTTAGGATGCATAGGGGATTGCGGCAGGGGTGTCCTATATCACAAATTCTTTTTGCGTTGATTCAGGACCCGTTTTTTAGAGCCGTGAGGGGGATTGTACGACAGGATGACAAGCAAGGTTGGGTGGGGGTACAATCAGGAATTATAGGTTACGTGGACGACACTACGGTTTTATTTCGTGGAGCCAAGGTTTTAGGAAAAGTGAGCGAATTGGTGGAATGTTTCGGGAAAGCAACCGGAATGACGGTTAATAAGGAAAAATCAATGCTTATGGGGGTGGGGGATTGTGCGGGTGTGGTATTAGGCCAGAGGGAAGGCTGGCCTTTAGTAAATCAAATTAAGGTGTGTGGGATTGTGCATAGGGATAACATACAGGATGCGAGGAAGGTGAATTCAAGTGAGGCTGTAGAGAGGGTTTTAGGTCGTTTAACAGGTTTGAGGGAAGGAGGCTTGTCTATACATCAGCGCGCAATTGTGGTGAATGTGATTTTGTTCAGTAAGTTGTGGCATGTGGCATGTATTTATCCGTTACATCCATATGATGAAAAGCGTATGTTAACGCGTGTATATAGATATATTTGGGGTTCAGGTTGTGATTGGTTAACGAGGGATGTGGTGTCGCTTCCGGTTGGCCGGGGTGGCCTGGGGCTAATGAATCTGCATAATAGAATGTTAGGCATGTATGTCAAGCATAGCTACTTGAGAGAGGGTAGAATGGCTGGCACGGGTTTGACCTGGATAAGACGGGACTTGGTACGTTGGTTGACCGGCACGGATGTAAAGAGATGTGAGGACATGTTGAGGATGTTAATTTATGTAAAAGATCCACGCAAGATCAAGATCGGCAAATTGGCACTGGTAGAGGGCAGGGAGGTAGTGGCTAAGGTGGAGGGAATATATCCAATGTATGCATGGAAGGACATATGGGGTCGTTTAAAAGCATTACGGTTACGAGCCAAGGTCAGGGAGATAATGTTTAAATTTTTACATAATATACTGCCGTCCGGGGAAGTTTTAGCGAATAGGCGCGTGCAGGAGGGGGGGCTGTGTTGTGTGTGTGGAGATCCTGATACGGTCTTTCATGCAGTTTATTTCTGTAAGAGATTGGAACACGTAAGGTTGTGGTTTGGTAAGGTGTTAAGAATGGTGGGTGGGGGTGGGTTTAGTGTCTTAAGAGCTTTAAGTTTAGATGTGGGGGGGGGGTCGAAACACCGGTACAGAATGCAATCGGATATTTAGTGACGGATTTTGTATATACGTCATGGGTATATAGGCATTTATCTGTGAGGGAGAGAATCAGAGCACTGGTAGCGATATTTTATGGTACACAGCAGAGAAATAAAGACATTACGGGAAACAGATGGTTTTTCTTATTTTCAAAGGGATATTGCAGATTCAAGGTCAGGGATTTATGGGAGTTAATACCTTAAAGGGTACACGAGGCTGGCTTCTTGAATATGTGTGAGTGAAGGTGGCATACGATTGGTATGGGTGTGGTTTAATGTATAAATGATAGGTATGATCGTTAGTTTGGATGATGTTTTATTCAAACAAATATATATACTATTGCTTGGAAACTAATTTTTGTTCTTAAATTGACGTGGTTAAGAGAGTGGGTCTCTTGTGAAGCAAACTCATGAATTGCATGACAGGTGTTATGTAAAAGCACCTTGTGCAACTTATATATATAGTTTTTCATTTTATACTTTCCTTGTATCAGCCATGTGGATGATACCTGGTAACGTTCTGCTTGGGGTCTCCTGGGATATATGTTTTGGAATATGACCAGATATGAGGGTAACAATTTTGTATTATGTGTACATAATCTCTCATAATGTGTGTGTGTATATGTGATAAGAATGTGGTGTGTGTATGTTGCATAATGTTACTTGTTTGGCAATTCAGAATTATCTCATGCTATTAAGTGGAACCCTTTGTGTAATGTACTGAATATTTTTGTATCTTTGCAGTAGTCAAGTAAATTGACTACCAGTTTCATTACATATCGTTCGTTTTTGGATATTTTGTTATATATGCACTTGTTTATGTATAATGTCTTTACAAAGGTTTTATTGACATAAAATCAAACACTAAGGCATATTATTGATGAATAGTTTCTCTTTGTTTATAATGTATATAAGAGGGTTTTAATTAAGGTAACGAAGAATTTGTATATTCTTGTGTTACCTTAGGCTAGGTACAATAATGCATAGGGGACGGACGACAATTTATAACCGTTCTAGCGTATATATTGATAATTGTAATTATACTTACTATGAATGTAATGATAGGTAATCCTATGATTATTTAATGTATTGTATATTTTTAAATTATAAAAAAAAAAAAATTAAGGAGAAACGCTGATAAAGTCTACGGATAGCACCCGCCGTATTTCACCACTCTATTCCCATCGTGTGCATGGGAGTCAAAAGAGGTACATAAAGGGTCCAGGGACTTTGCCCCAAAGTTCTGACAGCTGAACAAGGTACAAAGGTAATGAATTCACAAGTTACAAAAGTAATGAATCATGTAAGTAAATTTACTTATGTTTATACGTGGTTACAGTCATGAACAAATTATAAATTAATGAGAAATTCACACATCCACACCCGGTCACATCTGTAATGAGTTTTCAGTGCAAATATTAATTGTTGGGACACACACACACACACACACACACACACACACACAAATAGGTGAGTTCACACACACACACGAGCGTACATACACGAGTGCACGCACTCATGCATGTATGAGTACACAAATACACACGCAAACAAGCACACAAGCGCACACACACAAACACACACACACACACACACACACACACACACACACACACACACACACACACACACACACACACACACACACACAAATAGGTGAGTTCACACACACACACACACACGAGCGTACATACACGAGCGCACGCACTCATGCATGTATGAGTACACAAATACACACGCAAACAAGCACACAAGCGCACACACACAAACACACACACACACACACACACACACACACACACACACACACACACACACACACACACACACACACACACACGTGGTAATGCTTTATTTACAGAGTGCATATCAGAGTATTTTTCCAGAATGGTCTGTAATGTACCACTGTGAATAAAATATTTTGACATATCTTGAACATTTCTGAGCGAGTTGTCTCTGAATTCATTAATTTAATCACACTCCAGTACATAATGACGCAGGGTGAGATATTTCGTTTGGTCTACATCTGGTGGTGGTGATTTAACCTGCCAAAGATACTTGTAACCCAGCCGGAACCGGGCGGTAGTTACATCCAAGAGTCTGCTTATTTTGTTGGATGCATCATAGACATGTGGCTCCTCCTGCATGATAGAATGATGATAGATGGACTGAATTGTGTCAATCTCCCAGAGTCTTAAGTCAGTAAAATTCAGTTGAAGTTCTTTTCGTATTATTGTCCTCAAACTGCTAACTGGCGAGCCAAGATTTTAATCTACCAACTCTTTGAAAGCACACAGCTTAGCCAGTTTATCGGTTCTGTCATACATCTGAAGACCAATTTGAGATGGAATCCACAGCATGTGCACTCTGACTCCACTGTTCACAATCCTACCATACCTGTGTCTGGCTTCTGACACAAGTATGCCACAATTTATACTTAATGAGTTGAGAGCATTTATGGATGACAGAGAATCAGTTACAATTAAAGTGTCAATCTTAGATACATGGACACATTTCAGTGCAAGGAGTATGGCAAACAGTTCTGTTTGAAAGGTAGAGACCCAGTTATTGATGCGTGCTCCAATTTCTTTATGAGAGCCATCACTCTGTATGGCAACAGCAGCACTAACAGCTGCACCAGTGGACTGGTGAACAGAACCATCAACGAATATAATTTGTGTAAGAGTGTGCTGTATGACTAAGTTATCTATACACCTTAAGGCACCATGTTTGGCTTCAAGGCGAAGCTTTGGGTGTGATTGAAGAAGTATTTTGGGGGGAAATGGAGGAATGGTAGTTTGGAATGGGGTAATATCCCATGGAGCGGAGAGGTGCCGCTGATGCCTTACTTAACACAGATCATGTATCTTGTTCATGCGGATGTCGGTTCCAATTTGTTCGATCCATCTGGAGGGTTGTTCACGAGTGCTGAGGAAAGTTTGGAGGGCTTCTGTTCATGGATTTGAATGGGCCTCCCTGAACATATTAGCACCAATTAGGTTATTTCTTTCATTCTAACTAGAGATAAATCTAAAAAATACTACGACGTCATTTCCACAGGGAAACACACATTGTTCTTCTAAACTATGAAAATAAATTTTTCAGCCAATTGATTACAGTTAGCGTTTGGAAATATAATAAAAAAAAGAAAAAGTAAGAGTATTTGTACTTCCAGTTATGGTAACCTAAAACAACAGTAAGATCGTTATTCCAGTTTGTAAAACATATACACACGTATATACACAGATATGAAATAACACACATACACTTAATTTTTTTTTTCAACATTTCGGTCGTCTCCCACCGAGGCAGGGCGACCCAAAAAGAAAGAAAATCCCCATAAAGAAAATACTTTCATCATCATTCAACACTATTATCTCACTCATACATAATCACTGTGTTTGCAGAGGTGCTCAGATACGACAGTTTAGATGCCCCTCCAAACTGCCAATATCACAAACCCCTCCTTTAAAGTGCAGGCATTGTACTTTCCATTTCCAGGACTCAAGTCCGACTACATAAAAATAACCGGTTTCCGTGAATCCCTTCACAAAATATTACCCGCTCACACTCCAACAGCTCGTCAGGCCCCAAAAATCATTCGTCTCCATTCACTCCTATCTAACACGCTCACACATAGTTGCTGGAAGTCCAAGCCCCTCGCCAAAAAACCTCCTTTACCCCCTCTCGCCAACCTCTTCGAGGACGACCCCTACCCCACCTTTCTTCCCATCCAGATTTATACGCTCTCCAAGTTATTCTACTTTGATCTATTCTTTCTAAATGACCAAACCACCTCAATAACCCTTCTTCATCCCTCTGAATAATTCTTTTAGTAACTCCACACCTTCTCCTAATTTCCACACTCCGAATTCTCTGTATAATATTTACACCACACCTTAGGCAAGACATCTGCACTG
>NW_027200344.1:0-21652 GCF_038502225.1 Cherax quadricarinatus | reverse complement strand
CAGTCCGTAGTGGAAGGAAGGCGGGGTAGGGGTCGGCCTAGGAAAGGTTGGAGAGAGGGGGTAAAGGAGGTTTTGTGTGCGAGGGGCTTTGACTTCCAGCAGGCATGCGTGAGCGTGTTTGATAGGAGTGAATGGAGACAAATGGTTTTTAATACTTGACGTGCTGTTGGAGTGTGAGCAAAGTAACATTTATGAAGGGGTTCAGGGAAACCGGCAGGCCGGACTTGAGTCCTGGAGATGGGAAGTACAGTGCCTGCACTCTGAAGGAGGGGTGTTAATGTTGCAGTTTAAAAACTGTAGTGTAAAGCACACTTCTGGCAAGACAGTGATGGAGTGAATGATGGTGAAAGTTTTTCTTTTTCGGGCCACCCTGCCTTGGTGGGAATCGGCCAGTGTGATAATAAAATAAAAAATATGTATATATATATATATATATATATACATACACGCACACACACACACACACACACACACACAGTAGCAACCGGTGAAGAGGCGGGGCCAGGAGCTAGGACTCGACCCCTTAATAAGAAATCGTTCAGGATCCTGTACACCGTGTACGTTAGGCCCATATTGGAGTATGCAGCACCAGTCTGGAACCCACACCTAGCCAAGCACGTAAAGAAACTAGAGAAAGTGGAAAGGTTTGCAACACGACTAGTCCCAGAGCTAAGAGGTATGTACTACGAAGAGAGGTTAAGGGAAATCGACCTGACGACACTGGAGGACAGGAGAGATAGGGGGAACATGATAACGACATACAAAATACTGAGAGGAATTGACAAGGTGGACAAAGACAGGATGTTCCAGAGATAGGACACAGCAACAAGGGGACACAGTTGGAAGTTGAAGACACAGATGAATCACAGGGACGTTAGGAAGTAATTCTTCAGCCACAGAGTAGTCAGGAAGTGGAATTGTTTGGGAACGATGCAGTGGAGGCAGGATCCATGCATAGCTTTAAGCAAAGGTATGACAAAGCTCACGGTTCAGGGAGAGTGACCTAGTAGCGACCAGTGAAGAGGCGGGGCCAGGAGCTAGGACTCGACCCCTGCAACCTCAACTAGGTGAGTACAACTAATTGAGTACACACACACACACACACACACACACACACACACACACACTTTTAGTAACTGCATCTCCTCCTAATTTCAAAGCTACGAATTCTATGCCAAATATTCACACCGCACATTGCCCTCAAACTTGACGTCTGCACTGCCACCAGCCTGCACCTTGCTGCAACATTCACAACTTGACGTCTGCACTGCCACCAGCCTGCACCTTGCTGCAACATTCACAACTTGACGTCTGCACTGCCACCAGCCTGCACCTTGCTGCAACATTCACACCCCATGCTTGATAAGAACATTGCTACCACTATACTCCGATACATTCCCTTTTTTGCCACTATGGATAACGTTCTTAGTTTCCACCACTCGCCCCCCCCCCTCCCTAGTCTCATTGGTATAGTTCAACTTATCTTCCATATGATATATATAGCGGAAACTTTGTATTTAAATAAGCCGCTACTACCAGTGTCTTTATTATCAGTGTGATTTACATTGCCCGACATAAGAACATAAGAACATAAGAACGAAGGAACACTGCAGAAGGCCTACTGGCCCATGCGAGGCAGGTCCAAGTCTCCTACCGGCTTAAGCCAAAGCACCCAACCTAGTCAGGTCAGGTCACATTGACTTAAGGGAGGAACACGGCAACCGACCTGTTAGCACAAGCTATCAGGTCTAACTCACACGAGCTATCAGGTCTAACTCACACAAGCTATCAGGTCTAACTCACATAATATGCTGCTGAACAGATTATGTCTGATTCACTGTTCAAAGTTACTGTGCTGTGTCATAGTTCCTTCTTGATGTATTTACAGCATTTAATCAGCACCAGTGATATTATTTGTACTGATCTGTTTGTGGAATTAGGGTTAAGAAATAACCTACAAGACCGAGAACAGTGATATTTATCTCATGTGGAGATGTCGACCTCATTTATGTACTAAGATTTACATTTGTTATTCCATTCATTCATTGGATAGGATCCTCCTGACTAGTGTCAGTCTTCCACAGATCTATTGTTTTTACACTATGTTCATGCACATGGCACAGTAATTGTTTTGACCATGAAGGGTTGTATTTTGACCATGAAGGGTTGTATTTTGACCATGAAGGGTTGTATTTTGACCATGAAGGGTTGTATTTTGACCATGAAGGGTTGTATTTTGATATATGCAATACTTGGATATTATTGTGATTGTCTTAACTTTGTAATTATTTTGATTTTAGAAACATTGGATGGAAACATTTGAACATAAAATGTGTTCAATATCTGCTCCAAGTTTACCAGTAAACTTGTGTTTTTATACACTAACTTTAATAATCCTTTCTAAACATTTACTAATAACTGATAAAACTCTAATTATATTGTTTAAAATAATACTTATATTATCATATTACAAACGATATAAATCAAGCTGAAAGTAACCGATTCTTTTTTATGGATTTTTTCTAAAAACAAACTACATAAATATATAACAATCTCTCTCTCTCTCTCTCTCTCTCTCTCTCTCTCTCTCTCTCTCTCTCTCTCTCTCTCTATTTAACTTGCTCATTTCCTTCTCTTTCCTTCTCTTCTTCTCCTTTCCTCTCCTTCCTCACTCTTGTCTCTCAGACTCCGCTATATATATATATATATATATATATATATATATATATATATATATATATATATATATATATATATGGGGTCCACCTCTGGTGTAAATTGTGGGACCCATAGCCTCGGAGAAGTGGATAAAAAGGCTTCAAGGAAGAATATTTGGATTTCTTCCTGAAGCCGTTTGAATATTCCACTTCCCCTACCACCCCATCTTTTAAACTAAGATTTAAGAGATACATTGTTGATATAAAGGTGGCATATACGGTACATGTTGTTACGTGTGTATCACCGATTATAAGGCGAAAATCTCATCCAGCTCCTCAGAGCTGGGGCGTGTGCCCAAAATACAGCAGGCATTACCCCTTTGAACAGCCGCACTGAGCCGCTGGAACAGAAAACTAGCTGCCCTGGGATCCCTAGTTACCCTGATGAGTCTTTTTCCCAGCTCCTTAAGGAATTTAGATGCACTCTTTCCCCATGAGCCAAGGGTCTCTGAGCCTATGGGAACAAACATATAATGATGGGCAAGTTCTCCATATTTTCTAGACTTTTGGGACTCCCTGAAGCTGGCAGCTGCCCCTCCTTCCTCCCTGGTGTATTGGAGATAGGTATCAGCCAAGGTAGATGCACATGTATAGTCCCACACCACCTGCTTCCCATCTGTCCAGGCTTGAAGGGTGATACCATCTGGACGCTTCTGGCTGCCATCAGATCTGCATAGTTGGGGTGGCTCCCTTACTGCTGGGCATCCAGCTGTTGTGAGGCTCCTCTTGATAATGTTATTAACCTCCTCATGTCTTGCAATCTTTCCCTCGGATTTACGGCACACAAGACCATGGTACCCGAATCGGTCTGCTGCTTCACTGCCACAAATACACCTGTGTTCGGCGAGAATAGGGGCGGCAAGTCGAAGGGCAACACCGATGCGGATGGTCTGTGGGTCGAGGCGTGTGCCAAGGCTGGAGTTGGGAACAGCCAACAGAAAGTCCCCAGCATGAGGGGCTCTCACTGCCAGGAGGCGGGCTCTATCCTTCCCTGACACACTCTGAAGCATTGTTGAGGCTATATTTTCCACTATTGGACCATCCCAGTGCGATTGTTTGTAGTTGTTGGGGGGAGCAGGTCTGGTTTCAGAGCCCGTTAGATTATCCCAGATCATTGCTCCGTCAATGAATTTTTGGTCCTGGACTCCAATCTTGTCCCTAAGATGTTCAGGGAGAATCGCTGCTACAAGCTCTCTGGATGCAATACACGAGGACAGAAAAGCAGGTAACGCAATCTGTGATGACTTGCGGACACCAATGCCTCCTAGTCTGACTGGAAGTGTAGCTTGGTTCCACTGCCCGTCTTCTAGAGTAAGGTTAAGTACTTTCGTAAAAATCTGCCTCAGAATACTGTCATATTCGTGCAGTATAGGGTTATCATATGAAGGTGCACATCTTAGGAAATATGTCAACCTGGGCAGACTCAAGCACTTTGTGAGAAGGTACAAGGCATCGTGGGTGTCCAGATTGCCTATTCGTTGTTCCATTCTCCTTAACTCTTCCAATTTCTTCCTGAGAATTGTGTCAATGGCATTGCTTCCCAGAGGTGCTCCTAGCAAGACACTATTTGTGGGGGCAATGACTGCTGCTCCTGGTAGTTTTGATCTCACTGCATTTATCACTTGTTGACTGACTGAGATGATTTCACATTTGGATGGATTCAGGATGAGACCCATTTCCTGTCCCCGTGTCATTACCTGTGTAAGGTCATGTAGGAGGGACTCCTTTGTACCTGCTAGTGTGCCATCATCTAGGAACCAGATGTTTAGCTCGCTGGTCAGTCTGACTGTGATTTCCCTAACTGCTATACAGAAGAGAAATGGTGCAAGAGGATCTCCTTGTTGGACACCCTCCGATGATGTGATTTCATGCTCTCCAAAGAGAAGCATTGATTCCTTGCTATACCCAGCTGAAACAAAAGGGAAGAGACCAGGGAAATGTTCTTGTACTGCTGCTAATACCACGTCTCTTTTCAGGAGATTGAACGCATTCTTGAAATCTAATTTTACCACTGCATTGTCCTCAGGCAGGTTGTTGATATACGCCCTTGTTGCATGAACCGCTGCTTCACTTCCTTGAGAGACCCCAAAGCCAAGCTGGTTTGGTTGAAGCATCATGGCTGCCTGTGCACGAATACTTCGGACAGCAGCTTTGGATACGAGGCGGCGTAACGTGTTGCCTACTGCAATTGGCCGAATTCCTCCATCCTTCTTTTTAAGTGCACAAAGTGTTGCACCAAAAAAGAAAGGTCTAATTTCATCAGGAATCAGACCAGCCAAGGAATTGTTGACGAACCTTGTGATCTCTGAAAGCAGTGTCTCTGCAATTTCCCCAATAACTGGATTAACCATTTCCTTTAAATGCTGTGGCCTTATTCCAGTGTAACCCCCAGCAGAGCCAGATGGGAACGACATTATTGCTTTGTAAATGTCTGAGTCTTCCACAATCAATGGTTCCATAGTGGGGACAGAGGTGTTGGAACTGTTGGTGCCACTGGTTTCCCTGGCAGGGTGCTTTCCTCTAAGTGCTTCAGCCGTGTCAGCATCCCTGGGAGCAACTGTATCTTCACTGGTAATAATTCTGATTGCCCCCACTGTGTTGCCCTCTTCAATTTTCTTGCTCACCTGGACTCTGACTTTTTCACTGTCAGTAGAGTGAGTGGGGGTTCTGCCTCTCCCTTTTTTGTGTTGACGGGGAAGGCGAATGAGGTTATCAACTCTAGGAAAATCTCTTAAGGATTTAATTATCATTGAGGCTAGCCTCTTTCCCCTTCTTTCCGGCACAGCTAAGCAGACATTGCCAAAAAGTAGCAAGTTGTGCCATGCCTTGATGGTTGGTGGAGCATTTAAGATAGTGGAACCATCGTTTACTTTTTTCAGGAGGTCTGTAAGTTTCCCAGCTGCGTGTGGACGGGCTGCTTTGGGAATATGTGTGAGTGTCCTGGTACCTGTTGCTTTAATTGCTTCCAAGAGATTGTCTGATGAGATGAAATCTGTTGGAGTGGGTTCAGGTGCCTGAGGTGGCTCTGGATCATCACTTTCCACAGGAGGACATCCTGAACCAGGGCAACTACCGTGTTTGCGGAGGAAACCATTAGAGTTGAGACAACGAAGCTGTAAGCATGACCGACACTTGCCTCTCCTAGTATTGCCAGCCGTGCCATTTCCCTGGCTGCTTGCTTCCTCCTGGTTGGCATCCATCTGCTAGACTAGACAATAGGAGTGGAATATGACATGCTGGGTGGGTATGGTGCGTGGACTAAATAGTCCATGCATCGACGCAATCATTTCCAAGTTAACTGGAAGCATGGTGCTGGATATAGATGTTTTTATAAGAGCTTTTCGAGGTTTGTATGTACGATAATCTTGGCCGGTACTCATACACAGTGTAGGCCTTGTACTCCCCCACCCCTCCACTGGCCGTCTTCCTCACTACCACCACTCACCAACATTCACAAACTGCACAACACTTCCACAATTTACCTTGAAACGGTGCACTGAAATGTCTTCTCGCTTCACTGGAATCTTCCCAGAGTATTCACAAAAAGTCCTGTTGAGTCTTAACCTGGTCAGCCTCGTTGATCCGGACTTATAATTGAAAATCCCGCAGCTAGCCCGCCACACGTCTTGCCATAGAAGACCTGGCATGCACGTATCAAGACATTAAGCAAACCATTTGAAGAAAGATAGGATATACTTGTAATTTTCTCACTTAAGAAATGGAGACTAAGAGATGTGTTAAAACCATTAAGATATTAAATAGTGAAGACACTGAAGCACGAACTGTTTAAAGTGGAAAATGAGTTGATTCAAATCAATGACATGAAAATTCTGGGTAGAAGATGCAATACGATCGTATGTAAACTTTTTACTTTTTTTTTTTTACAAACAGAATTACAGCAGAATGGAACAAATTACTGGCTGAATATGTAAGCGTCAAGGCAATACAGTCGTTTAAGAACCAGATGGCCAAGGTCTTTGCAATGAAGAGAGACAAATGCAGTATAATGCGATGCTTTATTGACAACTCTGCGTCCACATTGTGGACTTTATTAAGAGCCACAAACATTACGTCGCGAGAGAGTATGTGTGTACAAATACTCGCCAGACTTTTCTGTTCCAGCCAGAGATTTTATAAACTACTTTGAATTGTCTGTTGGCTTTACATGTTTCTTGTTTGAAAATAATCTTTTCCGGATTGCGAGTGGGTTCCCCACTTAGTGCCGTACTGGCGAATCAATACATACAACATTTCGAAGACGAACTCTTTTCCTCGATTATTTTCCTGACGGTAACCTGGAATCTTAATGTTGGCATCCATATCATAACTCCTAGACGATTCAACACTCCAGCACGCCAACACAAGCTCAACAAGGCAGAGACCTCACTTCAAGTTATCCTCAAAGTCAACTACATTCTTTCTTTCCCTGATGTTCTCGAGTCCACCACCAACCAGCTCGATCTCCTGTACTTATATTTACACAACAATCCCAAAATAATGCCTGGCATATTCATAAGCTTCTTCATAGATGTTCTCCTTCAACATACACACATTATCTAAGTTTCAATATCCTCGTCACCTCATGAAAGAATGTACACTCCGTGCAGGTAACATTTTAAACTCATTTAGAAGGAAGACTCCACCACTACATCTGTAACGTGAGCTATGGTATTGTGCAGTGATGGTTGTATATTTAATTAAGGTTTTAGTGGTGACTATGGTAGAATCCATAGCAGAGTCTGGACTAGCACTAAGGCTGGGAGCTGAGTCTGAGTCAGCACGAGGGCTGGGGACCGAATCTGGGCTTGCAGTAATAGTGAGGGTTGGGCTAGCTGACTTTTTTGTTTCCTGTATTTTTTTTCACTGGGTGACTATTTAATTTTGAGTCATTTGTTGTGGTATGGACATTCTGCATTTTTTTATTCACTCCTCCAATCTCTTCCTCCCATGTTGTATATATCTTGGGTAAAATGTCTTGTTTATTTTTATTATTTAGTACCTTCCTGTTACCTGTCCTTAGTTCCATATTTTTATTGCACATCCAAAAGCACCTTGCTAGTTCGATGTCATATTATGATGCAGTGTTTATTCTTGCACAAGAAATATGATACTTGGAAAAGCATAGGTTGCATGACCCTGGATTTCCTTCAAATGATTTTTTTACATGTCCCACAGTAACACTGTACTGACATCCTACCCGTATTCTACTTCACTCTGTATGCCTCGAAAAAAAATTATTTCCACTATACCTTTCTGCTCTGGTGACAGTAATGTGTGAGATGTATTTTTGGAAACCGAGGCTTGCGGCTTGTGGGTGAATTATTAGGGGAGGGGGAAGGGGTGATTACATTATAGCTGTGGGTAGCGGGTGGGGGTCGGATAAAGGTCACGTTACATCACGTTTTCCTCCTGTGGTTGGACATGTATGGGCTCGATACGGCGTATGCTGTCAGTGGCCCCTGAAACCCAACAGTTGGACATGTATCATATTTTCTCTCTATTTAATTTTGTTTTGTTCACTGTATAACTTTCCAGATTCATTCTTCGCTGAGCACTCGTATATATTTTAATTTCTTGATCTTAATGACTTCCTCACACTGATCTATGTTTACTTATAGACCCAAACAATTTCTTGCATTGGCACCATAAATCGTAAAACAGCTGTTATGGGAACACTGGATGGCACTGCACTTTCACTATACTGTCACTCTAACATCCTACTATTAAAATCCAAGTTTTTCGTATTTCCATAAGGTCTTACTCTATGGTATCACTGGATTATACGTAGGGTATATTGTGGGAAGGATTTTTTTTAACGTATTGACTTGAAAAGTAGAATCCTGCGACTGCTGGCAACTGTTTGCAACACTAGTTGTAAATAATGTACCAATATTTTGCTCTTAATTTCACCACATTAACTGAGGTTACTTATCTATACACTACAGTACTACTGTCATATACGCTGCTTCACTATGTATTTTACTCAGTTTTCAGTTGGGCTTTCTTTCCTCTCTCTCTCTCTCTCTCTCTCTCTCTCTCTAAAAAGAAAAAAAAAAAAAGTTTATTCAGACACGACACTCTGGCTCCCTAACTCCCCTCAAATATGGCACTATGGCATACTTTTTCCTTTATTATGGCACAGTGGTTGCTATTATTTGCTAGATGATATTCCAGCTCTGAAGATATGTACTGTATAGGTTCACTGGCACAGTTTTATGTTGTAGGAAGATCCCATGTTCTATAAGTGTCTCAATTTTCAACTTGTCGGTTTTTTAAACCATTCATCACAACTGTCAGACACTGCAGTATCATGGGAACTTGCTACAAAGACTTCTTCCACACTTGTCCAACCTTTGGACGAAGACCTACTTCGACTAGTGGATGGTTCCACTAAGATCCCGCCTCCTCCTGCTTCGCCTCACCTGACTACAGTATATGAGCCACGTCTACTGCCCTATGCTGTACATTCTACAAGATTGATGGACTGAACACATCGACTCCAGGCTGAGGGACTGATTACCTCATACTCCTCCTCTCCTTACGCCTTCCTCTTTGTTATTGGACTGATGAAGCTACTGTGTGGCGAAACGTTTCCTGAACAAAGATTCCCATATGCTGCATAAGTGTCTCAATCTATCTACTTCTAGGTGAAGAGGGACAACACGCCCTATGTTTCCACCTATACTGGGGATCGAACCATAGATAATGTGTGAGCAGAGTGTGCTACCAACATACCAACACATACAGTTTCAGTGGCAGTTTGTTCCATTTTCCTATAATTCTGCACAAAAAACCCGCACATAGGGGTTTACGGCAACATAGGGCCGTTTACAAAGTCACATTAACAGAAGAGAGATATGGAGCCGGTATGCATAGGCCAGCTGGCAGGGACGGGACAATAGACATAGCAATAATGGTAAGAGGGGGTGGTAGTAATAGTAGTAGTAGTAGTAGTAGTAGTAGTAGTAGTAGTAGTAGTAGTAGTAGCAGTGTATATTGTTCCAGTTACGGTATTGTGCCTTTTTGCTCTCGCTATAATTCTGATTACAAACATCTTTTACTGACGTCGGTGCTGCATCTCCTGCTACAATGTATTATTTCCTTGTTTCAGTTATTGACTCATTCTACACCTCAAACAGTTGATCAATATAATAAATGTTAGAATTTGGTCTTCTCGTAGTCTTCGTTTCTTTAAAGAAAATATGTTAAGTGGCTTGAGTGTTTCTTCATGTGGTTGGTTTGTTAGTGATGTTATGAGCTTAACTGTCCTTCTCTGTCCCCTCTAATATGACGTTCAAAACTAGATGGCATATTAAAGATGTGATCTATTATGTGCATAACAGAGACGATATAGTTTCTGGTATTTTGCACTAAAAGTATGTATCTATGAAATAGAATATTGTGTTGGCTTATAAGCTCACAGATACCCATTGTTTGGCGCTTTTGAAGTCATTGTTCATGATTACTCCAATATTCTTTCAGTCACAAGATTAGAATAATTTATTGTAAGACTTTTGTATTCATCTTTATTTCAGTTATTTTGCATGAGTTTGAGAAGTGCATTATTTTGAGAAGTGCATTATTTTGAGAAGTGCATTATTTTGAGAAGTGCATTATTTTGAGAAGTGCATTATTTTGAGAAGTGCATTATTTTGTTTTTGTCAGCACTGGAAGTCATCTTGCACGTCTTGGAGCGAGGGGAACAGTAGTGAAGACAATATGGTATAGAAGAGTAGCAACAAGAGATAGGAATGGAATGGGAGGAGGTTGCTGAAGAGTTATGAAAAAGGAAGTGTTGGTGATAATGAAAGAAATGTAGAGGGTGGGGAAATTAGCACGTAACTAAGAAGTGAACGTAACTACCTTCACTTCATTGTTACCTGTAAGTGAGGAATGAAAGGACAAATGAAGTGGTAATGAAATAGAAAGGGAAGGGTTGCTAAGAAAAATATTTGCTCTGTGGAAAGAAAAACGGGGGAGAAAGGTAGATATCAAAAGGAAAGCCAAGTGAAAGATTCTTGGGAAAGATGATGAAAGAAAGTAGAGAGGAAAGAAAAGGAAGGGAAAGAATAAAAGTATAGATGAAGGTTAGAAGAGAGGAGAAACTAACACGGTCCAATGGCCAAGAAGACAGTGATAAGGGAAGAAGGGAGAACTAGCCATGAGGAGAGTGTAGATGTAGAGCAAGGAGAGTGTAGATGTAGAGCAAGGAGAGTGTAGATGTAGAGCAAGGAGAGTGTAGATGTAGAGCAAGGAGAGTGTAGATGTAGAGCAAGGAGAGTGTAGATGTAGAGCAAGGAGAGTGTAGATGTAGAGCAAGGAGAGTGTAGATGTAGAGCAAGGAGAGTGTAGATGTAGAGCAAGGAGAGTGTAGATGTAGAGCAAGGAGAGTGTAGATGTAGAGCAAGGAGAGTGTAGATGTAGAGCAAGGAGAGAGTAGATGTAGAGCAAGGAGAGTGTAGATGTAGAGCAAGGAGAGTGTAGATGTAGAGCAAGGAGAGTGTAGATGTAGAGCAAGGAGAGTGTAGAGCAAGTGTAGATGTAGAGCAAGGAGAGTGTAGATGTAGAGCAAGGAGAGTGTAGATGTAGAGCAAGGAGAGTGTAGATGTAGAGCAAGGAGAGTGTAGTGTAGATGTAGAGCAAGGAGAGTGTAGATGTAGAGCAAGGAGAGTGTAGATGTAGAGCAAGGAGAGTGTAGATGTAGAGCAAGGAGAGTGTAGATGTAGAGCAAGGAGAGTGTAGATGTAGAGCAAGGAGAGTGTAGATGTAGAGCAAGGAGAGTGTAGATGTAGAGCAAGGAGAGAGTAGATGTAGAGCAAGGAGAGTGTAGATGTAGAGCAAGGAGAGTGTAGATGTAGAGCAAGGAGAGTGTAGATGTAGAGCAAGGAGAGTGTAGATGTAGAGCAAGGAGAGTGTAGATGTAGAGCAAGGAGAGTGTAGATGTAGAGCAAGGAGAGTGTAGATGTAGAGCAAGGAGAGTGTAGATGTAGAGCAAGGAGAGTGTAGATGTAGAGCAAGGAGAGTGTAGATAGAGCAAGGAGAGTGTAGATGTAGAGCAAGGAGAGTGTAGAGAGCAAGGAGAGTGTAGTGTAGAGCAAGGAGAGTGTAGATGTAGAGCAAGGAGAGTGTAGATGTAGAGCAAGGAGAGTGTAGATGTAGAGCAAGGAGAGTGTAGATGTAGAGCAAGGAGAGTGTAGATGTAGAGCAAGGAGAGTGTAGATGTAGAGCAAGGAGAGTGTAGATGTAGAGCAAGGAGAGTGTAGATGTAGAGCAAGGAGAGTGTAGATGTAGAGCAAGGAGAGTGTAGATGTAGAGCAAGGAGAGTGTAGATGTAGAGCAAGGAGAGTGTAGATGTAGAGCAAGGAGAGTGTAGATGTAGAGCAAGGAGAGTGTAGATGTAGAGCAAGGAGAGTGTAGATGTAGAGCAAGGAGAGTGTAGATGTAGAGCAAGGAGAGTGTAGATGTAGAGCAAGGAGAGTGTAGATGTAGAGCAAGGAGAGTGTAGTGTAGATGTAGATGTAGAGCAAGGAGAGTGTAGATGTAGAGCAAGGAGAGTGTAGATGTAGAGCAAGGAGAGTGTAGATGTAGAGCAAGGAGAGTGTAGATGTAGAGCAAGGAGAGTGTAGATGTAGAGCAAGGAGAGTGTAGATGTAGAGCAAGGAGAGTGTAGATGTAGAGCAAGGAGAGTGTAGATGTAGAGCAAGGAGAGTGTAGATGTAGAGCAAGGAGAGTGTAGATGTAGAGCAAGGAGAGTGTAGATGTAGAGCAAGGAGAGTGTAGATGTAGAGCAAGGAGAGTGTAGATGTAGAGCAAGGAGAGTGTAGATGTAGAGCAAGGAGAGTGTAGATGTAGAGCAAGGAGAGTGTAGATGTAGAGCAAGGAGAGTGTAGATGTAGAGCAAGGAGAGTTTAGATGTAGAACAAGGAGAGTTTAGATGTAGAGCAAGGAGAGTGTAGATGTAGAGCAAGGAGAGTGTAGATGTAGAGCAAGGAGAGTGTAGATGTAGAGCAAGGAGAGTGTAGATGTAGAGCAAGGAGAGTGTAGATGTAGAGCAAGGAGAGTGTAGATGTAGAGCAAGGAGAGTGTAGATGTAGAGCAAGGAGAGTGTAGATGTAGAGCAAGGAGAGTGTAGATGTAGAGCAAGGAGAGTGTAGATGTAGAGCAAGGAGAGAGTGTAGAGCAAGTAGAGCAAGGAGAGTGTAGATGTAGAGCAAGGAGAGTGTAGATGTAGAGCAAGGAGAGTGGACACCTCCCAGAGTAAGGTTTTCGAAGCTTTTCTCTCCCGCAAATCTTCCGGTTCCAATAAATAAAATTTTTGACGGTAAAATCCTTCTCTGTAATAAAAAGTTAATATGATGGATTTTTCAGCTGAAGTGAGAGGTTCTTCCTTTACCAGGGAATTACCCTGTAACTCATACTTGTTATCCCAGAGATTTATGGCCAGAGGAGAACTGAGAGGGGGGATTATAAATTGCCGGATTATGTATTTATCCCAACTGAGATCTGCAAAGGAGCCCAAACTTTTATGCAGTGAACATGTGAGCCTACAAGTTATTATTTTTCTTTGATTATCTGTATGAGTCTAGAAATTGACTTCTTGTTTATTCAAAGTCCTACTGTGACCAACTACGCTGTGTTTCCAGCCAATGTCTAAATTTTCTCGTGTACATATAATTTATAGTTCTGATGCTAGGTGTATATTATATGTTCTGAGCCTTTGTCTATAATTTATTTTCTGTTTGTTCTGATATTCTGCGATGAGATGTTATTTGTAAGAGAACTGAATCTTCCCGAAGTTTAGAAATAGTATATTTATCGATATCTTGTTCTCTCATCGATATTATGTTCTCTGGCAGAGATTTCTCACACAAGAATGTCTGGCTTTCCAAACCTTACGTAGCCTTCTCAGACTTTACTTAGTCCAGGCACAATATGAAGCTTCTTGGAACTTGCTAGGTGCCCAGACACCCTTCGCAGACCTTGCAAGTAGCTTTTGTACCTTGTGTGATCATACCAGACCTTGCTAAGTGCGTATGAACCGTATGTCGTCACCCAAGACCTTTCTATGGTCACAGTTACCTTGTATGGTCCTAAAAGACTTGGTTAGCGGCTCCTGTAACTTACGTGATTATCTGTGACCTTCTCAGTTAAGGGTTTATGTTCCTTGCGGGGACGGGCAAGACCTTGCTAAGGGTTCATGCAGTTTATGAGGTCAACACAGACCATTCTAGGGGTACATGTTGTATCGCATCTTAGACCTTGTGTTTCCAGAAGTCCATCTGTTTTCCTACAGATGAACTCCATCACTTCCCTTGCTGGAGATGGTGTTGTGGTGAGAGTGAAGGACTGGTGGTGAGGGTGATGGCTGCTGGTGTCGATGATGAAGTGGCGGTGAGGGTGATGGACTGGTGGTGAGAGTGATGGACTGGAGGTGAGGGGGATGGAGTGATGGTGAAGAGGATGGACTGGTGGTGAGAGTGATGGACTAGTGGTGAGGGTGAAGGACTGGTGGTGAGGGTGGTGGACTGGTCGAGAGGGTGATGGACTGGTGGTGAGGGTGATGGACTGGTGATGAGGGTGATGGACTACTCGTGAGAGTGATGGATTGGCGGCGAGGGTGATGGACTGGCGGTGAGGGTGATGAGACTGGTGGTGAAGGTGATGGACTGGTGGTGAGAGTGATGGATTTGTGGTGAGAGTGATGGATTGGTGGTGAGGGTGGTAGACTGGTGGTGAGGGTGATGGACTGGTGGTGTGGGTGACGGATTATTGGTGAGGGTGATGGACTGGTGGAGAGTGATGGATTGGTGGTGAGGGTGATGGACTGGTGATGAGGGTGGTGGACTGGTGAGGAGAGTAATGTACTGGTGGTGAGGGTGATGGACTGGTGGTGTGGGTGGTGGACTGGTGGGGAGGGTGATGGACTGGTGGTGAGGGTGGTGGACTGGTGGGGAGGGTGATGGACTGGTGGTGAGGGTGATGGACTGGTGATGAGGGTGATGGACTACTCGTGAGAGTGATGGATTGGCGGCGAGGGTGATGGACTGGCGGTGAGGGTGATGAGACTGGTGGTGAAGGTGATGGACTGGTGGTGAGAGTGATGGATTTGTGGTGAGAGTGATGGACTGGTGGTGAGGGTGGTAGACTGGTGGTGAGGGTGATGGACTGGTGGTGTGGGTGACGGATTAGTGGTGAGGGTGATGGACTGGTGGAGAGTGATGGATTGGTGGTGAGGGTGATGGACTGGTGGGGAGGGTGGTGGACTGGTGGGGAGAGTAATGTACTGGTGGTGAGGGTGATGGACTGGTGGTGTGGGTGGTGGACTGGTGGGGAGGGTGATGGACTGGTGGTGAGGGTGGTGGACTGGTGGGGAGGATGAAGGACTATGTTTCCAGAAGTCCATCTGTGTCCCCTCAGATGAGCTCCCTTCCCCACTTCCCTTACTGGTGATGGTGTTGTGGTGAGGACAAAAGGACCGGTGGTGAAGGTGATGGACTATTATTGAGGGTGATGAACTATTATTGAGGGTGATGGACTGGTGGTGAGGGGAAAGGACTGGTGGGAAGGGGAAAGGACTGGTGGTGAGGGTGATGCACTGGCGGTTAGGAAGATGGACTGGTGGTGAGGGTGATGGAGTGGTGGGGAGGGTGATGGACTGGTGGGGAGGGTGATGGACTGGTGGTGAAGGTGGCGGACTGGTGGTGACTGTGATGGACTGGTGGTGAGGGTGATGGACTGGTGGTGAGGGTGATGCTTGTGTGTGTGTGTGTGTACTCACCTATTTGTACTCACCTATTTGTGGTTGCAGGGGTCGAGTCCTAGCTCCTGGCCCCGCCTCTTCACCGGTTGCTACTAGACCCTCTCTCTCCCCGCTCCATGAGCTTTATCAAACCTCGTCTTAAAACTGTGTATGGTTCCTGCCTCCACTACGTCATTTTCTAGGCTATTCCACTGCCTTACAACTCTATGACTGAAGAAATACTTCCTACTATCTCTCTGACTCATTTGTGTCTTCAACTTCCAATTGTGGCCTCTTGTTTCTGTGTCCCCTCCCTGGAACATCCTGTCCTTGTCCACCTTGTCTATTCCACGCAGTATTTTATATGTCGTTATCATGTCTCCCCTGACCCTCCTGTCCTCCAGTGTCGTCAGGCCGATTTCCCTTAATCTTTCTTCATAGGACATTCCCCTTAGCTCTGGAACTAACCTTGTTGCAAACCTTTGTACTTTCTCTAGTTTCTTGACGTGCTTTATCAAGTGCGGGTTCCAAACAGGTGCTGCATACTCCAGTATGGGCCTGACATACACGGTGTACAGTGTCTTGAATGATTCCTTACTAAGGTGTCGGAATGCTGTTCTCAGGTTTGCCAGGCGCCCATATGCTGCAGCAGTTATCTGATTGATGTGTGCTTCCGGAGACATGCTCGGTGTTATACTCACCCCAAGATCTTTCTCCTTGAGTGAGGTTTGCAGTCTTTGGCCACCTAGCCTATACTCTGTCTGTGGTCTTCTGTGCCCTTCCCCTATCTTCATGACTTTGCATTTGGCAGGATTAAATTCGAGAAGCCATTTGCTGGACCAGGTGTCCAGTCTGTCCAGGTCTCTTTGAAGTCCTGCCTGGTCCTCATCAGATTTAATTCTCCTCATTAACTTCACATCATCTGCAAACAGGGACACTTCTGAGTCTAACCCTTCCGTCATGTCGTTCACATATACCAAAAATAGCACTGGTCCTAGGACCGACCCCTGTGGGACCCCGCTCGTCACAGGTGCCCACTGTGATACATCATTACGTACCATGACTCGTTGTTGCCTCCCTGTCAGGTATTCTCTGATCCATTGCAGTGCTCTTCCTGTTATATGCGCCTGATGCTCTAGCTTCTGCACTAATCTCTTGTGAGGAACTGTGTCAAAGGCCTTCTTGCAGTCCAAGAAGATGCAATCAACCCACCCCTCTCTCTCTTGTCTTACTTCTGTTATTTTATCATAAAACTCCAGAAGGTTTGTGACACAGGATTTGCCTTCCGTGAATCCGTGCTGGTTGGCATTTATACTCCTGTTCCGTTCCAGGTGCTCCACCACTCTCCTCCTGATAATCTTCTCCATAATTTTGCATACTATACACGTCAATGACACAGGTCTATAGTTTAGTGCCTCTTTTCTGTCTCCTTTTTTGAAAATGGGAACTACATTTGCCGTCTTCCATACCTCAGGTAGTTGCCCAGTTTCCAGGGATGTGTTGAAGATTGTGGTAAGTGGTACGCACAACATATCTGCTCCCTCTCTAAGGACCCATGGAGAGATGTTGTCCGGTCCCATTGCCTTTGAGGTATCGATGTCCCTTAGCAGTTTCTTCACCTCCTCCTCATCTGTATGTATGTCGTCCAACACTTGTTGGTGTATTCCTTGTTGGTGTCCCCATCTGGTCTGTCCCCCCAGAGTCCTTCCTGTCTCTACTGTAAATACTTCCTTAAATCTCGTGTTGAGCTCCTCACATACCTCTTGATCGTTTCTTGTGAGTTCTCCACCTTCTTTCCTCAGCCTTATCACCTGGTCCTTGACTGTTGTCTTCCTCCTAATGTGGCTATACAGCAGTTTCGGGTCAGATTTGACTTTCGATGCTATGTCGTTTTCATACTGTCGCTGGGCCTCCCTCCTTATCTGCGCATACTCGTTTCTGGCTCTTCTACTAATCTCCTTGTTTTCCTGGGTCCTATGCCTCCTGTACCTTTTCCATTCTCTGTTGCACTTAGTTTTTGCCTCCCTACACCTTCGGGTAAACCAAGGACTCGTTTTGGTCTTCCTATTATTTCTGTTTCCCTTGGGAACAAAACTTTCCTCTGCCTCCTTGCACTTTGTTGCCACATATTCCATCATCTCGTTTACTGATTTTCCTACCATTTCTCTGTCCCACTGAACCTCCTGCAGGAAGTTTCTCATACCTGTGTAGTCCCCCCTTTTATAGTTTGGCCTGTCCCCTTCAGTTCCTGTTACCTTCTCCACTTGTAACTCTACTATATAGTCAAAACTCAGAACCACATGATCGCTAGCTCCAAGGGGCCTCTCGTAAGTGATGTCCTCGATGTCTGAACTGCTCAGGGTGAACACAAGATCCAGTCTTGCTGGCTCATCCTCCCCTCTCTCTCTGGTTGTGTCCCTGACATGTTGATGCATGAGGTTTTCAAGTACCACATCCATCATCTTGGCTCTCCATGTTTCGGGACCCCCATGTGGCTCCAGGTTTTCCCAGTCGATCTCCCTGTGGTTGAAATCGCCCATTACCAGTAACTTTGCTCTGCTCGAGTGAGCTCTTCTTGCCACCTCAGCCAGTGTGTCCACCATCACCCTGTTGTTTTCTTCGTACTCCTCTCTTGGCCTCCTGCAGTTCTGTGGTGGGTTATACATCACTCCAATGACTACTTTATGTTCTCCGGACTGAATTGTACCTACAATGTAGTCTCTTTCTCCAATCATGTCCATGCCTTCCATTTCCTCAAATCCCCATTGGTGTTTTATGAGCAGTGCAACCCCTCCTCCCCCTCTACTCCTTCTATCTTTCCTCAGGATCTGATATCCTGTTGGGAAGATTGTGTCTGTTATTGTCTCAGCGAGTTTTGTTTCTGTGACTGCTATGATGTCTGGGGATTTTTCACTGATTCTTTCATTCCACTCCTCATGTTTATTCGTTATTCCATCCGCGTTTGTGTACCAAACCTTTAGTTTCTTTTCTATCATTGTGGTCATGCAAGTATATTGGGGTTGGGGGAGCGAGAGCCTTGGTGGGGGCCTATATGGGGCTGTGGTGTAGGTGGGGTATGTGTTGATGGGGGTGGGGTCAGAATGCCCATAAGGGACAGCTGTTGGGGTGAGGTTTGTGATATGGGGGTTGGTGGCAGAGGGAACAGTGAGTGGGTTGTAGTATAGGTTGCTCAGTTGCGTTGGGAATGTCGCGGGTGGGGTCTTTTGGTGGGAGATTCTGTGGGGTGTGTTTGCCCTTCCTCCTGTGTCTGGGTCCTGCTCATTTTCATTGCTTCTCGTTCCTCCTTGCGTCTCTGTACCCTCTCTTTCAGTGTAGTCCTTTCTTCTTGTGTTCTGTCGCGGTCGAGGTATACTCTCTGGTACCCCTCTTTGTCCCTCAGTCTTGCTTTCTCTTGCAGAATCCTGATTCGAACTGATTCTTCCTTGAAAGTTACTCTGACAGGCCGTGTGTGTGTGTGTGTGTGTACGTTTCCTTCCCCTAGTTTCATGTCTCCAGAAGTCCATCTGCGGGCCCTCAGATGAACTCCCTTAAACACTTCCCTTGTTGGTGATGGACTGGTGGTGAGGGTGATGGTCTGGTGGTGAGGGTGATGGTCTGGTGGTGAGGGTGATGGGCTGGTGGTGAGGGTGATGGTCTGGTGGTGAGGGTGATGGTCTGGTGGTGAGGGTGATGGGCTGGTGGTGAGGGTGATGGACTGGTGGTGAGGGTGATGGTCTGGTGGTGAGGGTGATGGTCTGGTGGTGAGGGTGATGGGCTGGTGGTGAGGGTGATGGACTGGTGGTGAGGGTGATAGAATGGTGGTGAGCGTGATGGACTGGTGGTGATGGGTGATGGATTGGTGAGGAGGGTGATGGACTGGTGGTGAAGGTGATGGACTGGTGGTGAGGGTGATGGACTGGTGGTGAGGGTGATGGACTGGTGGCGAGGGTGATGGACTGGTGGTGAGGGTGATGGACTGGTGGTGAGGGTGATGGACTGATGGTGATGGACTGGTGGTGAGGGTGATGAACTGTTGGTGAAGGTGATGGACTGGTGGTGAGGGTGACGGACTGGTGGTGAGGGTGATGGACTGGTGGGGAGGGTGATGGTCTGGTGGGGAGGGTGATGGTCTGGTGGTGAGGGTGATGGACTGGTGGGGAGGGTGAAGGACTGTGTTTCCAGAAGTCCATCTGTGTCCCCTCAGATGAACTCCCTTCCACACTTCCCTTGCTTGTGATGGACTTGTGGTGAAGGTGATGGACTGGTGGTGAGGGTGATGGACTGGTGGTGAGGGTGATGGACTGGTGGCGAGGATGATGGACTGGTGGTGAGGGTGATGGACTAGTGGTTAGGGTGATGGACTGGTGGTGAGGGTGAGGGTGAAGGACTGGTGGGGAGGGTGATGGTCTGGTGGTGTGGGTGATGGACTGGTGGTGAGGGTGATGGACTGGTGGGGAGGGTGATGGACTGGTGGTGAGGGTGATGGACTGGTAGGGAGGGTGAAGGACTATGCTTCCAGAAGTACATCTGTGTCCCCTCAGATGAACTCCCTTCCACACTTCCCTTGTTGGTGATGGTCTGGTGGTGAGGGTGATGGTCTGGTGGTGAGGGAGATGAACTGGTGGTGAGGGTGATGGACTAGTGGTTAGGGTGATGGACTGGTGGTGAGTGTGATGGACTGGTAGGGAGGGTGAAGGACTATGTTTCCAGAAGTACATCTGTGTCCCCTCAGATGAACTCCCTTCCACACATCCCTTGTTGGTGATGGTCTGGTGGTGAGGGTGATGGACTGGTGGTGAGGGTGATGAACTGGTGGTGAGGGTGATGGACTAGTGGTTAGGGTGATGGACTGGTGGTGAGGGTGATGGACTGGTGGTGAGGGTGATGGACTGGTGGGGAGGGTGATGGTCTGGTGGGGAGGGTGATGGTCTGGTGGTGTGGGTGATGGACTGGTGGGGAGGGTCAAGGTCTATGCTTCCAGAAGTCCATCTGTGTCCCCTCAGATGAACTCCCTTCCACATTTCCCTTGTTGGTGATGGACTGGTGGTGAGGGTGATGGACTGGTGGTGAGAGTGATGGACTGGTGGTGAGGGTGATGGACTGGTGGGGAGGGTCAAGGTCTATGCTTCCAGAAGTCCATCTGTGTCCCCTCAGATGAACTCCCTTCCACATTTCCCTTGTTGGTGATGGACTGGTGGTGAGGGTGATGGACTGGTGGTGAGAGTGATGGACTGGTGGTGAGGGTGATGGACTGGTGGGGAGGGTGATGGACTGGTGGTGAGGGTGATGAACTTATGGGGAGGGTCAAGGTCTATGCTTCCAGAAGTCCATCTGTGTCCCCTCAGATGAACTCCCTTCCACACATCCCTTGCTGGTGATGGACTGGTGGTGATGATGATGGACTGTTGCTGAGGGTGATGGACTGGTGTTGAGGGTGATGAACTGGAGGGGAGGGTCAAGGACTGTGCTTCCAGAAGTCCTTCTGTGTCCCCTCAGATGAACTCCCTTCCACACTTCTCTTGCTGGTTATGGACTTGTGGTGAGGGTGATGTATTTGTGGTGAGGGTGATGGATTTGTGGTGAGGGTGATGGACTGATATTGAGGGTGATGGACTGATATTGAGGGTGATGGACTGGTGGTGAGGGTGACTGACTGGTCCTGAGGGAGATGGACTGGTGGTGGTTGTGTGTGTTTGCTTCCCCTAGTTCCATGTCTCCAGAAGTCCATCTGCGGGCCCTCTGATGAACTCCCTTCCACACTTCGTTTGTTGGTGATGGTGTTGTGGTGAGCGTGATGGTCTGGTGGTGAGGGTGATGGTCTGGTGGTGAGGGTGATGGACTGGTGGTGAGGGTGATGGACTGGTGGTGAGGGTGATGGACTGGTTGTGATGGTGATGGACTGGTAGTGAGGGTGATGGACGGGTGATGGACTAGTGGTGAAGGTGGTGGACTGGTGGTGAGGGTGATGGACTGGTGGTGATGGTGGACTGGTAGTGAGGGTGATGGACTTGGTGGTGAGGGTGAAGGACTGGTGGTGAGGGAGATGAACTTGTGGTGAGGGAGATGGACTGGTTGTGGTGGTGGTGTGTGTGTATGTTTGCTTTCCCTAGATCCATGTCTCCAGAAGTCCATCTGCGGGCCCTCAGATGAACTTCCTTCCACACTTCACTTGTTGGTGATGGGCTGGTGGTGATGG
>NW_027200343.1:0-21671 GCF_038502225.1 Cherax quadricarinatus | reverse complement strand
AACTTGTTCATCACCACAGTAACTTGTTCATCACCACAGTAACTTGTTCATCACCACAGTAACTTGTTCATCACCACAGTAACTTGTTCATCACCACAGTAACTTGTTCATCACCACAGTAACTTGTTCATCACCACAGTAACTTGTTCATCACCACAGTAACTTGTTCATCACCACAGTAACTTGTTCATCACCACAGTAACTTGTTCATCACCACAGTAACTTGTTCATCACCACAGTAACTTGTTCATCACCACAGTAACATGTTCATCACCACAGTAACTTGTTCATCACCACTGTAACTTGTTCATCACCACAGTAACTTGTTCATCACCACAGTAACTTGTTCATCACCACAGTAACATGTTCATCACCACAGTAACTTGTTCATCACCACAGTAACTTGTTCATCACCACAGTAACTTGTTCATCACCACAGTAACTTGTTCATCACCACAGTAACTTGTTCATCACCACAGTAACTTGTTCATCACCACAGTAACTTGTTCATCACCACAGTAACTTGTTCATCACCACAGTAACTTGTTCATCACCACAGTAACTTGTTCATCACCACAGTAACTTGTTCATCACCACAGTAACTTGTTCATCACCACAGTAACTTGTTCATCACCACAGTAACTTGTTCATCACCACAGTAGCTTGTTCATCACCACTGTAACTAACTTGTTCATCACCACTGTAACTTGTTCATCACCACTGAAACTTGTTCATCACCACAGTAACTTGTTCATCACCACAGTAACTTGTTCATCACCACAGTAACTTGTTCATCACCACAGTAACTTGTTCATCACCACAGTAACTTGTTCATCACCACAGTAACTTGTTCATCACCACTGTAACATATTCATAACCACAGTAACCTGTTCATCACCACTGTAACATGTTCATCACCACAGTAACTTGTTCATCACGACAGTAACATGTTCATCACCACTGTAACTTGTCCATCACCACTGAAACTTGTGCATTACCACTGTAACTTTTTCATCACCACTGTAACCTGTTCATCACCACTGTAACTTGTCCATTATCACTGTAACTTGTTCATCACCACTGTAACGTGTTCATCACCACTATGTTGTTCATCACCACAGTAACTTGTTCATCACCACAGTAATTTGTTCATCACCACAGTAACTTGCTCATCACCACAGTAACTTGCTCATCACCACAGTCACTTGTTCACCACCACAGTAATTGTTCATCACCACAGTAACTTGCTCATCACCACAGTAATTTGTTCATCACCACAGTAATCTTTTCATCACCACAGTAACTTGCTCATCACCACAGTAATTTGTTCACCACCACAGTAATTGTTCATCACCACAGTAACATCACCACTGTAAATTGTTCATCACCACTGAAACTTGTTCATCACCACTGTAACTTGTTCATCACTACAGTAACTTGTTCATCACCACAGGAAATTGTTCATTACCATTGTAACTTGCTCATCATCACCAACTTGTTCACACCACAGTAACTTGTTCGTCACCATTGTAACTTCATCATCACCACAGTAACTTGTTCATCACCACAGTAACTTGTAACTTGTTCATCACCACAGTAACTTGTTCATCACCACAACTTGTAACTTGTTCATCACCACAGTAACTTGTTCATCACCACAGTAACTTGTTCATCACCACATCGCCACAGTAACTTGTTCATCACCACAGTAACTTGTTCATCACCACAGTAACTTGTTCATCACCACAGTAGCATGTTCATCACCACAGTAACTTGTTCATCACCACAGTAACTTGTTCATCATAACACCACAGTAACTTGTTCATCACACAGTAACTTGTTCATCACAACAGTAACTTGTTCATCACCACAGTAACTTGTTCATCACAACAGTAACTTGTTCATCACCACAGTAACTTGTTTATCAGCACTGTAATTTGTTCATCACCACTGTAACTTGTTCATCACCACAGTAACTTGTTCATCACTACTGTAACTTGTTCATCACCACAGCAACTTGTTCATCACCACAGTAACTTGTTCATCACTTGTTCATCACCACAGTAACTTGTTCATCACCACAGTAACAGTAACTTGTTCATCACCTTGTTCATCACCAGTAACTTGTTCATCACCACAACTTGTTCAACTAACTGTTCATCACCACAGTAACTTCATCACCACAGTAACTTGTTCATCACCACAGTAACTTGTTCATCACCACAGTAACTTGTTCATCACCACAGTAACTTGTTCATCACCACAGTAACTTGTTCATCACCACAGTAACTTGTTCATCACCACAGTAACTTGTTCATCACCACAGTAACTTGTTCATCACCACAGTAACTTGTTCATCACCACAGTAACTTGTTCATCACCACAGTAACATGTTCATCACCACTGTAACTTGTTCCTCACCACAGTAACTTGTTCATCACCACTGTAACATGTTAATTACCACAGTAACTTGTTCATCACCACAGTAACATGTTCATCACCACAGTAACTTGTTCATCACCACAGTAATATGTTCAACACAGTAACTTGTTCATCACCACAATAACATGTTTATCACCACAGTAACTTGTTCATCACCACAGTAACTTGTTCATCACCACAGTAACATGTTCATCACCACAGTAACTTGTTCATCACCACAGTAACATGTTCATCACCACAGTAACTTGTTCATCACCACAGTAACATGTTCATCACCACAGTAACTTGTTCATCACCACAGTAACTTGTTCATCACCACAGTAACATGTTCATCACCACAGTAACATGTTCATCACCACAGTAACATGTTCATCACCACAGTAACATGATCATCACCACAGTAACATGCTCATCACGACAGTAACTAGTTCAACACCACAGTAACTTGTTCATCACCACAGTAACTTGTTCATCACCACAGTAACTTGTTCATCACCACAGTAACTTGTTCATCATCACAGTAACATGTTCATCACCAGAGTAACTTGTTCATCATCACAGTAACTTGTTCATCACCACAGTAACTTATTCATCACCAGAGTAACTTGTTCATCATCACAGTAATTTGTTCATCACCACAGTAACTTGTTCATCACCACAGTAACTTGTTCATCACCACAGTAACTTGTTCATCACCACAGTAACTTGCTCATCACCACAGTAACTTGTTCATCACCACAGTAACTTGTTCATCACCACAGTAACTTGTTCATCACCACAGTAACTTGTTCATCACCACAGTAACTTGTTCATCACCACAGTAACTTGTTCATCACCACAGTAACTTGTTCATCACCACAGTAACTTGTTCATCACCACAGTAACTTGTTCATCACCACAGTAACATGTTCATCACCACAGTAACTTGTTCATCACCACAGTAACATGTTCATCACCACAGTAACATGTTCATTACCACTGTAACATGTTCATCACCACAGTAACATGTTCATCAGCACAGTAATATGTTCATCACCACAGTAACTTGTTCACCACAGTAACTTATTCATCCGCACAGTAACTTGTTCATCACCACAGTAACTTGTTCATCACCACAGGAACATGTTCATCACCAAAGTAACTTGTTCATCATCACAGTAACTTGTTCATCACCACAGTAACTTGTTCATCCCCACTGTAACTTGTTCATCACCACAGTAACTCGTTCATCACCACAGTAACTTGTTCACCACAGAAACTCGTTCATCACCACAGTAACTTGTTCACCACAGAAACTCGTTCATCACCACAGTAACTTGTTCATCACCACAGTAACTTGTTCATCACCACAGTAACTTGTTCACCACAGTAACTCGTTCATCACCACAGTAACTTGTTCACCACAGTAACTCGTTCATCACCACAGTAACTTGTTCAACCACAGTAACTTGTTCATCACCACAGTAACTTGTTCATCACCACAGTAACTTGTTCATCACCACAGTAACTTGTTCATCACCACAGTAACTTGTAACTTGTTCATCACCACAGTAACTTGTTCATCACCACAGTAACTTGTTCATTACCACTGTAACTTGTTCATCAAAACAGTAACATGTTCATCACCACAGTAACTTGTTCATCACCACAGTAACATGTTCATCACCACAGTAACATGTTCACCACAGTAACATGTTAATCAGCACAGTAATATGTTCATCACCACAGTAACTTGTTCACCACAGTAACTTGTTCATCAGCACAGTAACTTGTTCATCAGTACAGAAACTTGTTCATCACCACAGTAACTTGTTCACCACAGTAACTTGTTCATCACCACAGTAACTTGTTCATCACCACAGTAACTTGTTCACCACAGTAACTTGTTCATCACCACAGTAACTTGTTCATCACCACAGTAACTTGTTCATCACCACAGTAACTTGTTCATCACCACAGTAACTTGTTCATCACCACAGTAACTTGTTCATCACCACAGTAACTTGTTCATCACAACAGTAACTATCACCACTAACTTGTTCATCACCATCACAGTAACTTGTTCATCACTACAGTAACTTGTTCATCACCACAGTAACTTGTTCATCACCACAGTAACTTGTTCATCACCACTAACTTGTAACCACAGTAACTGTTCATCACCACAGTAACTTGTTCAACTAACTGTTCATCACCACTTGTATCACTAACTGTTCATCACCACAGTAACTTGTTCATCACCACAGTAACTTGTTCATCACCACAGTAACTTGTTCATCACACACAGTAACTTGTTCATCACCACTTGTTCAACTTGTTCATCACCACAACTTGTAACTTGTTCATCATCCACAGTAACATCACCACAGTAACTGTTCATCACCACAGTAACTTGTTCATCACCACAGTAACTTGTTCATCACAGTAACTTGTTCATCACCACAGTAACTTGTAACTTGTTCATCACCACAGTAACTTGTAACTAACTGTTCATCACCACAGTAACTTGTTCATCACCACAGTAACTTGTTCATCACCACAGTAACTTGTTCATCACCACTGTAACTTAACTTGTTCATCACCACAGTAACTTGTTCATCACCACAGTAACTTGTTCATCACCACAGTAACTTGTTCATCACCACAGTAACTTGTTCATCACCACAGTAACTTGTTCATCACCACAGTAACTTGTTCATCACCACACAGTAACTTGTTCATCATCACCACAGTAACTTGTTCATCACCACAGTAACTGTTCATCACCACTGTAACTAACTTGTTCATCACCACAGTAACTTGTTCATCACCACAGTAACTTGTTCATCACCACAGTAACTTGTTCATCACCACACCACAGTAACTTGTTCATCACCACAGTAACTTGTTCATCACCACTGTAACTTGTTCATCACCACTGTATCACTTGTTCATCACCACAGTAACTTGTTCATCACCACAGTAACTTGTAACTTGTTCATCACCACAGTAACTTGTTCATCACCACAGTAACTTGTTCATCAACTTGTTCATCACATCACCACAGTAACATGTTCATCACCACTGAAACATGTTCATCACTACAGTAACTTGTTCATCACCACAGTAACATGTTCATCACCATTGAAACTTGTTCATCACCACTGTAACTTGTTCATCACCACTGTAAGTTGTTCATCACCACTGCAACTTGTTCATCACTAACTTGTTCATCACCACAGTAACTTGTTCATCACCACTGTAACTTGTTCACCACTGTAACTTGTCCATCACCACAGTAACCTGTTCATCGCAACTGTAACTTGTTCATCACCACAGTAACTTGTTCATCGCAACAGTAACTTGTTCATCACCACTGTAACTTGTTCACCACAGTAACTTGTTCATCACCACAGTAACTTGTTCACCACAGTAACTTGTTCATCACAGTTGTTCATCACCACAATAACTTGTTCATCACCACAGTAACTTGTTCATCACCACAGTAAGTTGTTCATCACAACAGTAACTTTTTCATCACCACAGTAACTTGTTCATCACCACTGTAACATGTTCATCACCACAGTAACTTGTTCATCAACACAGTAACTTCTTCATCACCACAGTCATCATCACACAGTAACTTGTTCATCACCACAGTAAACTTGTTCATCTCCACAGTAACTTGTTCATCACCACAGTAACTTGTTCATCACCACAGTAACTAACTTGTTCATCACCACAGTAACTTGTTCATCACCACAGTAACTTGTTCATCACCACAGTAACTTGTTCATCACCACAGTAACTTGTTCATCACCACAGTAACTTGTTCATCACCACAGTAACTTGTTCATCACCACAACTTGTAACTTAACTGTTCATCACATCACCACTGTAACTTGTTCATCACCACAGTAACTTGTTCATCACCACAGTAACTTGTTCATCACCACAGTAACTTGTTCATCACCACAGTAACTCACCACTGTAACTGTTCGTCACCACTGTAACTTGTTCATCACCACTGTAACTTGTTCATCACCACAGTAACTTGTTCGTCACCACTGTAACTCGTTCATCACCACAGTAACTTGTTCATCACCACAGTAACTTGTTCACCACCACTGCAACTTGTTCATCATCATTAACTTGTTCATCGCCACAATAACTTGTTCATCACCACTGTAACTTGTTCATCACCACAGTAACTTGTACATCCCCACTGTAACTTGTTCATCACCACTTTAACTTGTTCATCACCACAGTAACTTGTTCATCACCACTGTAACTTGTTCATCACCACAGTAAGTTGTTCATCACCACTGCAACTTGTTCATCATCACTAACTTCATCACCGCAGTAACTTGTTCATCAACACAGTAACTTGTTCATCACTAGTTCATCACCACTGTAACTTGATCATCACCACAGTAACTTGTTCATCACCACAGAAACTTGTTCATCACCACAGTAACTTGTTCATCACAACAGTAACCTGTTCATCGCCACTGTAACTTGTTCATCACCACAGTAACCTGTTCATCGCAACTGTAACTTGTTCATCACCACTGTAACTTGTTCATCACCACCACAGTAACTTGTTCATCACCACAGTAACTTGTTCATCACCACAGTAACTTGTTCATCACCACAGTAACTTGTTCATCACCACAGTAACTTGTTCATCACCACAGTAGCTTGTTCATCACCACTGTAGCTTATCACCACAGTAATTTGTTCATCACCACAGTCACTTGTTCATCACCACAGTAATTGTTCCATCACCACAGTAACTTGCTCATCACCACAGTAACTTGTTCATCACCACAGTAACTTGTTCACCACCACTGTAACTTGTTCATCACTACAGTAACTTCTTCATCACCACATCACCACAGTAACTTGTCATCACCACAACTAACTGTTCATCCCCACAGTAACTTGTTCATCCCCACAGTAACTTGTTCATCACCACAGTAACTTGTTCATCACCACAGTAACTTGTCCATCACCACAGTAACTTGTTCATCACGACAGTAACTTGTTCATCACCATAGTAACTTGTTCATCACCACAGTATCTTGCTCATCACCACTGCAACTTGTTCATCACCACTGTAACTTGTTCATCACCACAGTAACTTGTTCATCACAACAGTAACCTGTTCATCGCCACTGTAACTTGTTCACAACAGTAACTCGTTCATCACCACAGTAATTTGTTCACCACAGTAACTTGTTCATCACCACTGTAACTTGTTCACCACAGTAACTCGTTCATCATGACAGTAACTCGTTCATCACCACTGCAACTTGTTCATCATCACTAACTTGTTCATCACCACAGTAACTTGTTCATCATCACTGCTACTTGTTCATCATCACTAACTTGTTCATCGCCACAGTAACTTGTTCATCACCACTGTAACATGTTCATCACCGCAGTAACTTGTTCATCACCACAGTAACATGTTCATCTCCACTGTAACATGTTCATCACCACAGTAACAGTAACTTGTTCATCACCACAGTGTTCATCACCACAGTAACTTGTAACTTGTTCCTCACCACAGTAACTTGTTCATCACCACTGTAACTTGTTCATCACCAGAGTAACTTGTTCATCACCACTGTAACTTGTTCATCACCACTGTAACTTGTTCATCACCACAGTAACTTGTTCATCACTACTGTAACTTGTTCATCACCACTTTAACTTGTTCACCACTTAACTTGTTCATCACCACTGTAACTTGTTCATCACCACAGTAACTTGTTCATCACTACTGTAACTTGTTCATCACCACAGTAACTTGTTCACCACCACAGTAACTTGTTCATCACCACAGTAACTTGTTCATCACCACTGTAACTTGTTCATCACTGCAGGAACTTGTTCATCACCACAGTAAGTTGTTCATCACAACAGTAACCTGTTCATCGCCACTGTAACTTGTTCATCACCACAGTAACCTGTTCATCACCACAGTAACTTGTTTGTCACCACTGTAACTTGTTCATCAAAACAGTAACTTGTTCATCACCACAGTAACTTGTTCACCACCATTCTAACTTGTTCATCACCACAGTAACTTGTTCATCGCCACAGTAACTTGTTCATCACCACACTAACTTGTTCATCACCACAGTAACATGTTCATCACCACATCACCACTGTAACTTGTAACTTGTCATCACCACAGTAACTTGTTCATCACCACAGTAACTTGTTCATCACCACACCACAGTAACTTGTTCATCACCACTGTAACTTGTTCATCACCACTTGTTCATCACCACAGTAACTTGTTCATCACCACAGTAACTTGTTCATCACCACTTGTAACTTGTTCATCACCACAGTAACTTGTTCATCACCACTGTAACTTGTTCATCATCACAGTAACTTGTTTCATCACCACCACAGTAACTTGTTCATCACCACAGTAACTTGTATCACCACTTGTTCATCACCACAGTAACTTGTTCATCACCACTGTAACTTGTTCATCACCACAGTAACTTGTTCATCACCACTGTAACTTGTTCATCACCACTGTAACTTGTTCATCACACACAACTTGTCACCACAGTAACTGTTCAACTTGTTCATCACCACAGTAACTTGTTCATCACCACAGTAACTTGTTCATCACCACAGTAACTTGTTCATCACCACAGTAACATCACCACAGTAACTTGTTCATCACCACAGTAACTTGTTCATCACCACAGTAACTTGTTCATCACCACAGTAACTTGTTCATCACCACAACTTGTTCATCACCACAGTAACTTGTAACTTGTTCATCACCACAGTAACTTGTTCATCCCCACAGTAACTTGTTCATCCCCACAGTAACTTGTTCATCACCACAGTAACTTGTTCATCACCACAGTAACTTGTTCATCACCACAGTAACTTGTTCATCACCACAGTAACTTGTTCATCACCACAGTAACATGTTCATCACCACAGTAACTTGTTCATCACCACAGTAACATGTTCATTACCACAGTAACTTGTTCATCACCACAGTAACATGTTCATCACCACAGTAACTTGTTCATCACCACAGTAACTTGTTCATCACCACAGTAACTTGTTCATCACCACACCACAGTAACTTGTTCATCACCACTTAACTAGTTCAACACCACAGTAACTTGTTCATCACCACAGTAACTTGTTCATCACCACAGTAACTTGTTCATCACCACAGTAACTTGTTCATCACCACAGTAACTTGTTCATCACCACAACTTGTATCACTTAACTTGTTCATCACCACAGTAACTTGTTCATCACCACAGTAACTTGTTCATCACCACAGTAACTTGTTCATCACCACACCACAGTAACTTGTTCATCACCACAGTAACTTGTTCATCACCACAGTAACTTGTTCATCACCACAGTAACTTGTTCATCACCACAGTAACTTGTTCATCACCACTTGTTCATCACCACAGTAACTTGTTCATCACCACAGTTGTTCATCACTTTGTTCATCACCACAACTTGTAACCACAGTGTTCATCACCACAGTAACTTGTTCATCACCACAGTAACTTGTTCATCACCACAGTAACTTGTTCATCACCACAGTAACTTGTTCATCACCACAGTAACTTGTTCATCACCAACTTGTAACTAACTTGTTCATCACCACAGTAACTTGTTCATCACCACAACTTGTTCATCACCACAGTAACTGTTCATCACCACAGTAACTTGTTCATCACCACAGTAACTTGTTCATCACCACAGTAACTTGTTCATCACCACTTCATCACCACAGTAACTTGTTCATCGAGACAGTACCTTGTTCATCACCAATGTAACTTGTTCATCACCACAGTAACTTGTTCGTCACCAAAGTAACTTGTTCATCACCACAGTAAATTGTTCATTCCCACAGTAACTTGTTCATCACTAACTTGTTCGTCACCACTGTAACTTGTTCATCACAACACTAACTTGTTCATCACCACATTAACTTGTTCATCAACACAGTAACTTGTTCATCAACACAGTAACTTGTTCATCACCACACCACAGTAACTTGTTCATCACCACAGTAACTTGTTCATCACCACATCACCACAGTAACATGTTCATCACCACAGTAACTTGTTCATCACCACAGTAACTTGTTCATCACCACAGTAACTTGTTCATCACCACAGTAACTTGTTCATCACCACAGTAACATGTTCATCACCACAGTAACATGTTCATCACCACAGTAACTTGTTCATCACCACTGTAACTTGTTCATCACCACAGTAACTTGTTCATCACCACATTAACTTGTTCATCAACACAGTAACTTGTTCATCAACACAGTAACTTGTTCATCACTAGTTCATTACCGCTGTAACTTGTTCATCACCACAGTAACTTGTTCATCACAACAGTAATATGTTCATCACCACAGTAACTTGTTCACCACAGTAACTTGTTCATCAGCACAGTAACTTGTTCATCACCACAGTAACTTGTTCATCGCAACAGTAACATGTTCATCACCACAGTAACTTGTTCATCACCACAGTAACTTGTTCATCACCACAGTAACTTGTTCACCACAGTAACTTGTTCATCACAGTTGTTCATCGCCACAGTAACTTGTTCATCACCACAGTAACTTGTTCATCACCACAGTAGCTTGTTCATCACCACAGAAACTTGTTCATCACCACAGTAACTTGTTCATCACCACAGAAGCATGCTCATCATCACAGTAACTTGTTCATCACCACAGTAACTTGTTCATCAGCACAGTAACTTGTTCATCACCACAGTAACTTGTTCATCACCACAGTAACTTGTTCATCACCACAGTAACTTGTTCATCACCACAGTAACTTGTTCATCACCACAGTAACTTGTTCATCACCACAGTAACTTGTTCATCACCACAGTAACTTGTTCATCACCACAGTAACTTGTTCATCACCACAGTAACTTGTTCATCACCACAGTAACTTGTTCATCACCACAGTAACTTGTTCATCACCACAGTAACTTGTTCATCACCACTTAACTTGTTCATCACCACACTTGTAACTAACTGTTCATCACCACAGTTCATCACTAACTTGTTCATCACCACAGTCATCACCACAGTAACATGTTCATCACCACTGTAACTTGTTCATCACCACACTAACTTGTTCATCACCACACTAACTTGTTCATCACCACAGTAACTTGTTCATCACCACAGTAACTTGTTCATCACCACAGTAACTTGTTCATCACCACAGTAAGTTGTAACATCATCACAGTAACTTGTTCACCACCACTGTAACTTGTTCATCACCACAGTAACTTGTTCATCACCACAGTAACTTGTTCATCACCACAGTAACTTGTTCATCACCACAGTAACTTGTTCACCACCACAGTAACTTGTTCATCACCACAGTAACTTGTTCATCACCACTGAAACATGTTCATCACCGCAGTAACTTGTTCATCACCACAGTAACATGTTCATCACTAACTGTTTGTTCATCCGCACAGTAACTTGTTCATCACCACAGTAACTTGTTCATCACCACAGGAACATGTTCATCACCAAAGTAACTTGTTCATCATCACAGTAACTTGTTCATCACCACAGTAACTTGTTCATCACCACAGTAACTTGTTCATCACCACAGTAACTTGTCTATCACAACAGCAACTTGTTCACCACAGTAACTTGTTCATCACCACAGTAACTTGTTCATCACCACAGTAACATGTTCATCTCCACAGTAACTTGTTCATCACCTCAGTAACTTGTTCATCACCACAGTAACATGCTCATCACGACAGTAACTAGTTCAACACCACAGTAACTTGTTCATCACCACAGTAACTTGTTCATCACCACAGTAACTTGTTCATCACCACAGTAACTCGTTCATCATCACAGTAACTTGTTCATCACCAGAGTAACTTGTTCATCACCACAGTAACTTGTTCATCACCACAGTAACTTGTTCCTCACCACAGTAACATGTTCATCACCACAGTAACATGTTCATTACCACAGTAACTCGTTCATCACCACAGTAACTTGTTCGTCACCACTGTAACTTGTTCATCACCACAACTTGTAACTTGTTCATCACCACAGTAACTTGTTCATCACCACAACTTGTTCATCACCACAGTAACTTGTTCATCACCACAGTAACTTGTTCATCACCACAGTAACTTGTTCATCACCACAGTAACTTGTTCATCACCACAGTAACTTGTTCATCACCACATCACCACAGTAACTTGTTCATCACCACAGTAACTTGTTCATCACCAATGAAACTTGTTCATCACCACAGTAATCTGTTCATCACCACTGTAGCTTGTTCATCACCACTGTAACTTGTTCATCTCCACAGTAATCTGTTCATCACCACTGCAACTTGTTCATCACCACTGTAGCTTGTTCATCGCCATTGAAACTTGTTCATCACCACTGTAACTTGTTCATCACCACAGTAACTTGTTCATCTCGACAGTAACTTGTTCATCACCATAGTAACTTGTTCATCACCACAGTAACTTGTTCATCACCACAGTAACTTGTTCATCACCACAGTAACTTGTTTATTAGCACTGTAACTTGTTCATCAACACAGTAACTTGTTCATCACTACACCACAGTAACTTGTTCATCACCAACTTGTTCATCACCACTGTAACTTGTTCATCACCACTTGTTCATCACCACAGCAACTTGTTCATCACCACTGAAACTTGTTCATTACCACAGTAACTTGTTCATCACCACTGTTACTTGTTCATCACCACAGTAACTTGTTCGTCACCACTATAACTTGTTCATCACTACTGTAACTTGTTCATCACCACAGTAACTTGTTCATCATTACTAACTTGTTCATCACCCCAGTAACTTGCTCATCACCACTGTAACTTGTTCATCACCAAAGTAACTTGTTCATCACCACTAACTTGTTCATCACCACAGTAACTTGTTCATCACCACTGTAACTTGTTCATCACCACAGTAACTTGTTCATCACCACAGTAACTTGTTCATCACCACTGTAGTCATCACACAGTGTTCACCACACCACAGTAACTTGTTCATCACCACAGTAACATGTTCATCACCACAGTAACTTGTTCATCACCACAGTAACTTGTTCATCACCACAGTAACTTGTTCATCACCACTGTAACTTGTTCATCACCACAGTAACTTGTTCATCACCACAGTAACTTGTTCATCACCACAGTAACTTGTTCATCACAACAGTAACTTGTTCATCACCACAGTAACTTGTTCACCACAGTAACTTGTTCATCACAGTTGTTCATCGCCACAGTAACTTGTTCATCACCACAGTAACTTGTTCATCAGCACAGTAACTTGTTCAACTAACTGTTCATCACCACAGTAACTTGTTCATCACACACAACTTGTAACTTTTTCACCACCACTGTTACTTGTTCATCACAACTGTAATTTGTTCATTACCACTGTAACTTGTTCATCACCACAGTAACTTGTTCATCACCACGGCAAGTTGTTCATCATCACTAACTTGTTCATCACCACAGTAACTTGTTCATCACCACAGTAACTTTCATCACCACAGTTCATCACCACAGTAACTTGTTCATCACCACAGTAACTTGTTCATCACCACAGTAACTTGTTCATCACCACAGTAACTTGTTCATCACCACAGTAACTTGTTCATCACCACAGTAACTTGTTCATCACCACAGTAACTTGTTCATCACCACAGTAACTTGTTCATCACCACAGTAACTTGTTCATCACCACAGTTCATCACCACAGTAACTTGTTCATCACCACAGTAACTTGTTCATCACCACAGTAACTTCTTCATCACCACAGTAACTTTCATCACCACTGTTCATCACCACTGTAACTTGCTCATCACCACAGTAACTTGTTCATCACCACGGCAAGTTGTTCATCATCACTAACTTGTTCATCACCACAGTAAATTGTTCATCACTGCAACTTGTTCATCACTAACTTGTTCATCACCACAGTAACTTGTTCATCACCATTGCAACTTGTTCATCATCACTAACTTGTTCATCACCGCAGTAACTTGCCCATCACCACAGTAACTTTTTCATCACCACTGTAACTTGTTCATCACCACCGTAACTTCTTCATCACCACTGTAATTTGTTCATCACCACAGTAACTTGTTCATCACCACTAACTTGTTCATCACCACAGTAGCTTGTTCTTCACCACAGAAACTTGTGCATCACCACAGTAACTTGTTCATCACCACAGTAACATGTTCATCACCACAGTAACTTGTTCATCACCACAGTAACTTGTTCATCACCACAGTAACTTGTTCATCACCACAGTAACTTGTTCATCACAACAGTAACTTGTTCATCACCACAGTAACTTGTTCACCACAGTAACTTGTTCATCACAGTTGTTCATCGCCACAGTAACTTGTTCATCACCACAGTAACTTGTTCACCACAGTAACTTGTTCATCACAGTTGTTCATCGCCACAGTAACTTGTTCATCACAGTTGTTCATCGCCACAGTAACTTGTTCATCACCACAGTAACTTGTTCATCAGCACAGTATCTTGTTCATCACCACAGTAACATGTTCATCACCACTAACTTGTTCATCACCACAGTAACTTGTTCATCACCACAGTAACTTGTTCATCACCACAGTAACTTGTTCATCACCACAGTAACTTGTTAATCACCACTGTAACTTGTTCATCACCACAGTAACTTGTTCATCACCACAGTAAGTTGTTCATCACAACAGTAACTTTTTCATCACCACAGTAACTTGTTCATCACCACTGTAACATGTTCATCACCACTTGTTCATCACCACAGTAACTTGTTCATCACCACAGTAACTTGTTCATCACCACAGTACCTTGGTCATCATCACAGTAACTTGGTCATCACCACAGTAACTTGTTCATCACCACAGTAACTATCACCACAGTAACTTGTTCATCACCACAGTTCATCACCACAGTAACTCGTTCATCACCATTGTAACTTGTTCGTCACCACTGTAACTTGTTCATCACCACAGTAACTTGTTCATCACCACAGTAACATGTTCATCACACACAGTAACTTGTTCATCACCACAGTAACTTCTTGTTCATCACCACAGTAACTTGTTCATCACCACAGTAACTTGTTCATCACCACACCACTGTAACTTGTTCATCACCACAGTAACTTGTTCATCACCACAGTAACTTGTTCATCACCACAGTAACTTGTTCATCACCACAACTTGTAACTTGTTCATCACCACAGTAACTTGTTCATCACCACAGTAACTTGTTCATCACCACAGTAACTAACTGTTCATCACCACAGTAACTTGTAACTTGTTCATCACCACAGTAACTTGTTCATCACCACAGTAACTTGTTCATCACCACAGTAACTTGTTCATCACCACAGTAACAGTAACTTGTTCATCACCACAGTAACTTGTTCATCACCACAGTAACTTGTTCATCACCACAGTAACTTGTTCATCACCACAGTAACTTGTTCATCACCACAGTAACTTGTTCATCACCACAGTAACTTGTTCATCACCACAGTATCACTTGTTCATCACCACAGTAACTTGTTCATCACCACAGTAACTTGTTCATCATCACATCACACAGTAACTTGTTCATCACCACAGTAACTTGTTCATCACCACAGTAACATTGTTCATCACCACAGTAACTTTCATCACCACAGTTCATCACCACAGTAACATCACCACAGTTCATCACCACAGTAACTTTCATCACCACAGTAACATCACCACAGTAACTTGTTCATCACCACAGTAACTTGTTCATCACCACAGTAACTTGTTCATCACCACAGTAACTTGTTCATCACCACAGTAACTTGTTCATCACCACAGTAACATCACCACAGTAACTCATCACCACAGTAACTTGTTCATCACCACAGTAACTTGTTCATCACCACAGTAACTGTTCATCACCACAGTAACTTTCATCACACAGTTCATCACCACAGTAACTTGTTCATCACCACAGTAACTTGTTCATCACCACAGTAACTTTCATCACCACAGTAACTTGTTCATCACACTGTAACTTGTTCATCACACACAGTAACTTGTTCATCACCACAGTAACTTGTTCATCACCACAGTTCATCACCACACTTGTTCATCACCACTGTAACTTTTTCATCACCACTGCAACATGTTCATCAGCACAATAACTTGTTCATCACCACAGTAACTTCTCCATCAGCACAGTAACATGTTCATCACCACAGTAACTTGTTCATCACCACAGTAACATGTATATCAGCACAGCATAATGTTCATCACCACAGTAACATGTTCATCACCACTGTAACATGTTCATCACCACAGTAACTGATCACCACGGCAACTTGTTCACCACAGTAACTCGTTCATCACCACAGTAACTTGTTCACCACAGTAACCCTTTCATCACCATTGTAACTTGTTCGTCACCACTGTAACTTGTTCATCACCACAGTAACTTGTTTGTCACCACTGTAACTTGTTCATCAAAACAGTAACTTGTTCATCACCACAGTAACTTGTTCACCACCATTCTAAGTTGTTCATCACCACAGTAACTTGTTCATCACCACAGTAACTTGTTCATCACCACTGCAACTTGTTCATCTTCACTAACTTGTTCATCGCCACAGTAACTTGTTCATCACCACAGTAACATGTTCATCACCACTGTAACATGTTCATCACCACAGTAACTTGTTCATCAGCACAGTAACATGTTCATCACCACAGTAACTTGTTCATCACCACAGTAACTTGTTCACCACCACAGTAATTTGTTCATCACCACAGTAACTTGCTCATCACCACAGTAACTTGCTCATCACCACAGTCACTTGTTCACCACCACAGTAACTTGCTCATCACCACAGTAATTGTTCATCACCACAGTAACTTGCTCATCACCACAGTAATCTTTTCATCACCACTGTAACTTGTTCATCACCAACATCACCACTGTAACTTGTTCATCACCACAGTATCACCACTGTAATCACCACAGTGTTCATCACCATTGTAACTTGTTCATCACCACAGTAACTTGTTCATCACCACAGTAACTTGTTCATCACCACAACTTGTTCAACTTGTTCATCACCACAGTAACTTGTTTGTTCATCACCACAGTAACTTGTTCATCACCACAGTAACTTGTTCATCACCAACAGTTCATCACTAACTGTTCATCACCACAGTAACAGTAAGTAACTTGTAACTTGTTCATCACCACTGTAACTTGTTCATCACCACAGTAACATGTCCATCACCACAGTAACTTGTTCATCACCACAGTAGCTTGTTCATCACCACAGTAACTTGTTCATCACCACAGTAACTTGTTCATCACCACTGTAACTTGTTCATCACCACAGTAACTTGTTCATCACCACTGTAACTTGTTCATTGCAACTGTAACGTGTTCATCACCACAGTAATCTGTTCATCACCACAGTAACTTGTTCACCACCACTGCAACTTGTTCATCACCACAGTAACTTGTTCATCACCACTGTAACTTGTTCATCACCACTGTAACTTGTTCATCACCACAGTAACTTGTTCATCACCATTGTAACTTGTTCATCACCACAGTAACTTGTTCATCACCACTGTAACTTGTTCATCACCACTGTAACTCTTCATCACCACTGCAACTTGTTCATCACCATTGTAACTTGTTCATCATCACAGTAACTTGTTCATCACCACAGTAACTTGCTCACCACGACAGTAACCTCTTCATCGCCACTGTAACTTGTTCATCACCACAGTAACCTGTTCATTGCAACTGTAACTTGTTCATCACCACTGTAACTTGATCATCACCACAGTAACTTGTTCATCAGCACAGTAACATGTTCATCACCACAGTAACATGTTCATCACAACAGTAACTTGTTCATCACCACAGTAACTTGTTCATCACCACAGTAACTTGTTCATCACCACAGTAACTTCTTCATCACCACAGTAACTTGTTCATCAACACAGTAACATGTTCATCACCACATCACCACAGTAACGTGTTCATCACCACTGTAACATGTTCATCTCCACAGTTACTTGTTCATCCCCACAGTAACTTGTTCATCACCACAGTAACTTGTTCATCACCACAGTAACTTGTTCATCACCACAGTAACTTGTTCATCACCACAGTAACTTGTTCATCACCACAGTAACTTGTTCATCACCACAGTAACTTGTTCATCACCACAGTAACTTGTTCATCACCACAGTAACTTGTTCATCACCACAGTAACTTGTTCATCACCACAGTAACTTGTTCATCACCACTGTAACTAATCACCACAGTAACTTGTTCATCACCACAGTTACCTTTTCATCACCACAGTAACTTGTTCATCACCACAGTAACTTGTTCATCAACACAGTAATTTGTTCATCACCACAGTAACTTGTTCATCACCACAGTAACTTGTTCATCAACACAGTAATTTGTTCATCACCACAGTAACTTGCTCATCACCACAGTAACTTGCTCATCACCACAGTAACTTGCTCATCACCACAGTAGCTTGTTCATCACCACTGTAGCTTGTTCATCACTACTGTAACTTGTTCATCACCACAGTAACTTGTTCATCACCACAGTAACTTGTTCATCACCACAGTAACTTGTTCATCACCACAGTAACTTGTTCATCACCACAGTAACTTGTTCATCACCACAGTAACTTGTTCATCACTACTGTAACTTGTTCATCACCACAGTAACTTGTTCATCACCACAGTAACTTGTTCATCACCACTGTAACATGTTCACCATAGTAACTTGTTCATCACCACAACTTGTTCAACCACAGTAACTTGTTCATCACCACAGTAACTTGTTCATCATCACCACAACTTGTAACTTGTTCATCACCACAGTAACTTTCATCACCACAGTAACTTGTTCATCACCACACCACTGTAACTTGTTCATCACCACAGTAACTTGTTCATCACCACTGTAACTTGTAACTTGTTCATCACCACAGTAACTTGTTCATCACCACAGTAACTTGTTCATCATCACTAACTTGTTCATCACCACAACTTGTTCAACCACTTGTTCATCACATCACACAGTAACTTGTATCACTTGTAACTCATCACCACAGTAACTTGTTCATCACCACAGTAACTTGTTCATCACCACAACTTGTTCATCACCACAGTAACTTGTTCATCACCACAACTTGTTCATCACCACAGTAACTTGTTCTTGACCACAGTAACTTGTTCATCACCACAGTAACTTGTTCATCACCACAGTAACTTGTTCATCACCACAGTAAATTGTTCATCACCACAGTAACTTGTTCATCACCACAGTAACATCACCACAACTTGTTCATCACCACTGTTCATCACCACACTGTAACTTGTTCATCACCACAGTAACTTGTTCATCACCACTGTAACTTGTTCATCACCACAGTAACTTGTTCATCACCACAGTAACTTGTTCATCACCACAGTAACTTCATCACCACTGTAACTTGTTCATCACCACAGTAACTTGTTCATCACCACAGTAACTTGTTCACCACCACTGTAACTTGTTCATCACCACAGTAACTTGTTCATCACCACTGTAACTTGTTCATCATCACTAACTTGTTCATCACCACAGTAACTTGTTTATCAGCACAGTAACTTGTTCGTCACCACAGTAACTTGTTCATCACCACAGTAACTTGTTCATCACCACTGAAACTTGTTCATCACTAACTTGTCCATCACCACTGAAACTTGTTCATCACTAACTTGTTCATCAACACAGTAACTTGTTCATCACCACAGTAACTTGTTCATCACCACTGTTACATGTTCATCACCACAGTAACTTGGTCGTCATCACTGTAACTTGTTCATCACCACAGTAACTTGTTCATCACCACAGTAACTTGTTCAACACCACAGTAACTTGTTCATCACCACAGTAACTTGTTCATCCCCACTGTAACTTGTTCATCACCACTTAACTTCATCACCACAGTAACTTGTTCATCACCACAGTAACTTGTTCATCACCACAGTAACTTGTTCAACTAACTGTTCATCACCACAGTAACTTGTTCATCACCACAGTAACTTGTTCATCACACAGTAACTTGTTCATCACCACAGTAACTTGTTCATCACCACAGTAACTTGTTCATCACCACAGTAACTTGTTCATCACCACAGTATCACCATAACTTGTTCATCACCACAGTAACTTGTTCATCACCACAGTAATCTTTGTTCATCACCACAGTAACTTGTTCATCACCACAGTAACTTGTTCATCACCACAGTTGTTCATCACCACAGTAACTTGTTCATCACAGTTGTTCATCGCCACAGTAACTTGTTCATCACCACAGTAACTTGTTCATCACCACAGTATCACTAACTGTTCATCACCACAGTAACTTGTTCATCACCACAGTAACTTGTTCATCACCACAGTAACTTGTTCATCACCACAGTAACTTGTTCATCACCACAGTAACTTGTTCATCACCACAACTTGTTCATCACTTGTTCATCACCACAGTAACTTGTTCATCACCACAGTAGCTTGTTCTTGTTCATCACCACAGTAACTTGTTCATCATCACCACAGTAACTTGTTCATCACCACAGTAACTTGTTCCACAGTAACTGTTCATCACCACAGTAACTTGTTCATCACCACAGTAACTTGTTCATCACCACAGTAACTTGTTCATCACCACAGTTCAACTTGTTCATCACCACAGTAACCACAGTAACTTGTTCATCACCACAGTAACTGTAACTGTTCATCACCACAGTAACTTGTTCATCACCACAGTAACTTGTTCATCACCACAGTAACTTTCATCACCACAGTAACTCATCACCACAGTAACTTGTTCATCACCACAGTAACACCACAGTTTGTTCATCACCACAGTAACTTGTTCATCACACCACAGTAACTTGTTCATCACCACAGTAACTTGTTCATCACCACAGTAACTTGTTCATCACCACTGTAACTTGTTCATCACCACAGTAACTGTTCATCACCACAGTAACTTGTTCATCACCACTAGTAACTTGTTCATCACCACAGTAACTTGTTCATCACCACAGTAACTTGTTCATCACCACAGTAAC
>NW_027200342.1:0-21671 GCF_038502225.1 Cherax quadricarinatus | reverse complement strand
AAGAGTCTTATGGCACCTAACAGTAGCATGATCCTGGTGTTCAAGAGTCTTATGGCACCCAACAGTAGCATGATCCTGGTGTTCAAGAGTCTTATGGCACCCAACAGTAGCATGATCCTGATGTTCAAGAGTCTTATGGCAGCCAACAGTAGCATGATCCTGGTGTTCAAGAGTCTTATGGCACCCAACAGTAGCATGATCCTGGTGTTCAAGAGTCTTATGGCACCCAACAGTAGCATGATCCTGGTGTTCAAGAGACTTATGGCACCCAACAGTAGCATGATCCTGGTGTTCAAGAGTCTTATGGCACCCAACAGTAGCATGATCCTGGTGTTCAAGAGTCTTATGGCACCCAACAGTAGCATGATCCTGGTGTTCAAGGGTCTTATGGCACCCAACAGTAGCATGATCCTGGTGTTCAAGAGTCTTATGTCACCCAACAGTAGCATGATCCTGGTGTTCAAGAGTCTTATGGCACCCAACAGTAGCATGATCCTGATGTTCAAGAGTCTTATGGCACCCAACAGTAGCATGATCCTGGTGTTCAAGAGTCTTATGGCACCCAACAGTAGCATGATCCTGGTGTTCAAGAGTCTTATGTCACCCAACAGTAGCATGATCCTGGTGTTCAAGAGTCTTATGGCACCCAACAGTAGCATGATCCTGGTGTTCAAGAGTCATATGGCACCCAACAGTAGCATGATCCTGGTGTTCAAGAGTCTTATGGCACCCAACAGTAGCATGATCCTGGTGTTCAAGAGTCTTATGGCACCCAACAGTAGCATGATCCTGGTGTTCAAGAGTCTTATGGCACCCAACAGTAGCATGATCCTGGTGTTCAAGAGTCTTATGGCACCCAACAGTAGCATGATCCTGGTGTTCAAGAGTCTTATGGCACCCAAAAGTAGCATGATCCTGGTGTTCAAGAGTCTTATGGCACCCAACAGTAGCATGATCCTGGTGTTCAAGAGTCTTATGGCACCCAACAGTAGCATGATCCTGGTGTTCAAGAGTCTTATGGCACCCAACAGCAGCATGATCCTGGTGTTCAAGAGTCTTATGGCATCCAACAGTAGCATGATCCTGGTGTTCAAGAGTCTTATGGCACATAACAGTAGCATGATCCTGGTGTTCAAGAGTCTTATGGCACCCAACAGTAGCATGATCCTGGTGTTCAAGAGTCTTATGGCACCTAACAGTAGCATGATCCTGGTGTTCAAGAGTCTTATGGCACCCAACAGTAGCATGATCCTGGTGTTCAAGAGTCTTATGGCACCCAACAGTAGCATGATCCTGGTGTTCAAGAGTCTTATGGCACCCAACAGTAGCATGATCCTGGTGTTCAAGAGTCTTATGGCACCCAACAGTAGCATGATCCTGGTGTTCAAGAGTCTTATGGCACCCAACAGTAGCATGATCCTGGTGTTCAAGAGTCTTATGGCACCCAACAGTAGCATGATCCTGGTGTTCAAGAGTCTTATGGCACCCAACAGTAGCATGATCCTGGTGTTCAAGAGTCTTATGGCACCCAACAGTAGCATGATCCTGGTGTTCAAGAGTCTTATGTCACCCAACAGTAGCATGATCCTTGTGTTCAAGAGTCTCATGGCACCCAACAGTAGCATGATCCTTGTGTTCAAGAGTCTTATGGCACCCAACAGTAGCATGTTCCTGGTGTTCAAGAGTCTTATGGCACCCAACAGTAGCATGATCCTGATGTTCAAGACTCTTATGGCACCCAACAGTAGCATGATCCTGGTGTTCAAGAGTCTTATGGCACCCAACAGTAGCATGATCCTGGTGTTCAAGAGTCTTATGGCACCCAACAGTAGCATGATCCTGGTGTTCAAGAGTCTTATGGCACCCAACAGTAGCATGATCCTGGTGTTCAAGAGTCTTATGGCACCCAACAGTAGCATGATCCTATTGTTCAAGAGTCTTATGGCATCCAACAGTAGCATGATCCTGGTGTTCAAGAGTCTTATGGCACCCAACAGTAGCAAAATACAAAAATAACAAAAGTACAGGAGTGCTACTACTGAAGCAGCAAATAAACAATAACAAAAATACAGGAGTGCTACTACTGCAGCAGCAAATACACAATAACAAAAGTACAGGAGTGCTACTACTGTAGAAGCAAATACACAACAACAAAAGAAAAGGAGGGCTACTACTGTAGCAGCAAATAAACAATAACAAAAGTACAGGAGTGCTACTAGTGCAGCAGCAAATACACAATAACAAAAGTACAGGAGAGCTACTACTGCAGCAGCAAATACACAATAACACAAGTACAGGAGTGCTACTACTGTAGCAGCAAATACACAATAAGAAGTACAAATACACAAGCAAATACACAATAACAAAAGTACAGGAATGCTACTATTGTAGCAGCAAATACACAATAACAAAAGCACAGGAGTTACACTACTATAGCAACAAATACACAATAACAAAAGTACAGGAGTGCTACTACTGTTCCAGCCAATACACAATAACAAAAGTACAGGAGTGCTACTACTTTAGCAGCAAATACACAATAACAAAAGTACAGGAGTGGTACTACTGCAGCAGCAAATACACAATAACAAAAGTACAGGAATGCTACTACTGTAGCAGGATATACACAATAACAAAAGAAGACGAATGCTACTATTGTAGCAGGAAATACACAATAACAAAAGTACAGGAATGCTACTACTGTAGCAGCAAATACACAAAAACAAAAGTACAGGAGTGCTACTACTGTAGCAGCAAATAAACAATAACAAATGTACAGGAGAGCTAGTTCTCTAGCAGCAAATACACAATAACAAAAGTACAGGAGTGCTACTACTGTAGCAGCAAATACACAATAACAAAAGTACAGGAGTGCTACTACTGTAGCAGCAAATACACAATAACAAAAGTACAGGAGTGCTACTACTGTAGCAGCAAATACACAATAACAAAAACTAAAAGTAAATACACAATAACAAAAGTACAGGAGTGCTACTACTGAAGCAGCAAGTACACAATAACAAAAGTACAGGAGTGCTACTACTGTAGCAGCAAATACACAATAACAAAAGTACAGGAGTGCTACTACTGTAGCAGCAAATAAACAATAACAAAAGTACAGGAGTGCTACTACTGCAGCAGTAAATACACAATAACAAAAGCACAGGAGTGCTACTACTGAAGCAGCAAATACACAATAACAAAAGTACAGGAGTGCTACTACTGTAGCAGCAAATACACAATAACAAAAGTACAGGAGTGCTACTACTGTAGCAGCAAATACACAATAAAAAAAAACAGGAGTGCTACTACAGTAGCAGCAAATACACAATAACAAAAGTACAGGAGTGCTACTACTGTAGCAGCAAATACACAATAACAAAAGTACAGGAGTGCTACTACTGTAGCAGCAAATACAAAATAACAAAAGTACAGGAGTGCTACTACTGTAACACCAAATACACAATAACAAAAACACAGGAGTGCTACTACTGTAACAGCAAATACAAAATAACAAAAGTACAGGAGTGCTACTACTGTAGCAGCAAATACACAATAACAAAAGTACAGGAATGCTACTGCAGTAGCTGCCAATACACAATAACAAAAGTACAGGAGTGTTACTACTGTAGCAGCAAATACACAATAAGAAAAGTAAAGGAGTGCTACTATTGTGGAAGCAAATACACAATAACAAAAGTACAGGAATGCTACTATTGTAGCAGCAAATACACAATAACAAAAGTGCAGCAGTGCTACCACTGTAGTAGCAAATACACAATAAAAAAAGTACTGGAATGCTACTATTGTAGCAGCAAATACACAATAACAAAAGTACAGGAGTGACACTACTATTGCAGCAAACACAAAATAACAAAAGTGCAGCAGTGCAACTACTTTAGTAGCAAATACACAATAACAAAAGTACAGGTATGCTACTATTGTAGCAGGAAATACACAATAACAAAAGTACAGGAGTGACACTACTGTAGCAGCAAGTACATAATAACAAAAGTACAGGAGTGCTACTACTGCAGCAGCAAATACACAATAACAAAAGTACAGGAGTGCTACTACTGCAGCAGCAAATACACAGTAACAAAAGTACAGGAATGCTACTATTGTAGCATCAAATACAAAATAACAAAAGTACAGGAGTGACACTACTGTAGCAGCAAATACACAGTAACAAAAGTACAGGAATGCTACTATTGTAGCAGCAAACACACAATAACAAAAGTGCAGCAGTGCTACTACTGTAGTAGCAAGTACACAATAACAAAAGTACAGGAGTGCTACTACTGTAGCAGCAAATACACAATAACAAAAATGCAAACGTGCTCTACTGTAGCAGCAAATACACAATAACAAAAGTACAGGAGTTCTACTGCTGTAGCAGCAAATACAAAATAACAAAAGTACAGGAGTGCTACTACTGTAACAGCAAATACACAATAACAAAAACACAGGAGTGCTACTACTGTAGCAGCAAAAACACAATAACAATAGTACAGGAGTGCTACTACTGTAGCAGCAAATACACAATAACAAAAACACAGGAGTGCTACTACTGTAGCAGCAAATACACAATAACAAAAGTGCAGGAGTGCTACTACTATAGCAGCAAATACACAATAACAAAAGTACAGGAGAGCTACTACTATAGCAGCAAATACACAATGAAAAAAGTACAAGAGTGCTACTACTGTAGCAGCAAATACACAATAACAAAATTACAGGAATGATACTATTGTAGAAGCAAAGACACAATAACTAATGTGCAGGAATGCTACTATTGTTGCAGCAAATACAGAATAACAAAAGTACAGCAGTGGCACTACTATAGCAGCAAATACACAATAACAAAAGCACAGGAGTGCTGCTGCTGTTGCAGCAAATACACAATAAAAAAAGTACAGGAATGCTACTATTGCAGCAGGAAATACACAATAACAAAAGTACAGGAGTGCTGCTACTGATGCAGCAAATACACAATAACAAAAGTACAGGAATGCTACTATTGTAGCAGGAAATACACAATAACAAAAGTACAGGAGTGACACTACTGTAGCAGCAAATACACAATAAAAAAAGTACAGGAGAGCTACTACTATAGCAGCAAATACACAATGACAAAAGTACAGGAGTACTACTATTGTAGCAGCAAATGCACAATAGCAAAAGTACAGGAGTGCTACTACTGTAACAGCAAATACACAATAACAAAAACACAGGAGTGCTACTACTGTAGCAGCAAATACACAATAACAAAAGTACAGGAATGCTACTACTGTAGCAGCAAATACACAATAACAAAAGTACAGGAATGATACTGCTGTAGCAGCCAATACACAATAACAAAAGTACAAAAGTGCTACTACTGTTTCTGCAAATACACAATAACAAAAGTACAGGAATGATAATATTGTAGAAGCAAATACACAATAACAAAAGTACAAGAATGCTACTATTGTAGCAGCAAATACACAATAACAAAAGCACAGGAGATACACTACTATAGCGGTAAATACACAATAACAAAAGTACAGGAGTGCTACTACTGTTGCAGCCAATACACAATAACAAAAGCACAGGAGTGCTACTACTGTAGCAGCAAATACACAATAACAAAAGTACAGGAGTGGTACTACTGCAGCAGCAAATACACAATAACAAAAGTACAGGAATGCTACTATTGTAGCAGCAAATACACAATAACAAAAGTGCAGCTGTGCTACTACTGTAGTAGCAAATACAAAATTAAAAAGTACAGGAATGCTACTATTGTAGCAGCAAATACACAATAACAAAAGTACACGAGTGACACTACTATAGCAGCAAATACACAATAACAAAAGTGCAGCAGTGCTACTACTGTAGTACTAAATACACAATAACAAAAGTACACGAGTGACACTACTATAGCAGCAAATACACAATAACAAAAGTGCAGCAGTGCTACTACTGTAGTACTAAATACACAATAACAAAAGTACAGGTATGCTACTATTGTAGCAGGAAATACACAATAACAAAAGTACAGGAGTGACACTACTGTAGCAGCAAGTACATAATAACAAAAGTACAGGAGTGCTACTACTGTAGCAGCAAATACACAGTAACAAAAGTACAGGAATGCTACTATTATAGCATCAAATATAAAATAACAAAAATACAGTTGTGACTTTTCTGTAGCAGCAAATACACAATAAAAAAGTACAGTAGTGCTACTACTATAGCAGTAAATACACAGTAACAAAAGTACAGGAATGCTACTATTGTAGCAGCAATCACAAAATAACAAAAGTGCAGCAGTGCTACTACTGTAGTAGCAAGTACACAATAACAAAAGTACAGGAGTGCTACTACTGTAGCAGCAAATACACAATAACAAAAGTGCAGGGGTGCTACTACTGTAGCAGCAAATACACAATAACAAAAGTACAGGAGCTCTACTACTGTAGCAGCAAATACAAAATAACAAAAGTACAGGAGTGCTTCTACTGCTGCAGCAAATACACAATAACAAAAGTACAGGAGTGCTACTACTGTAGCAGCAAATACACAATAACAAAAGTACAGGAGTGCTACTGCAGTAGCAGAAAATACACAATAACAAAAGTACATTAGTGCTACTACTATAGCAGCAAATACACAATAACAAAATTACAGAAGTGCTACTACTGTAGCAGCAAATACACAATAACAAAAGTACAGGAGTGCTACTACAGTAGAAGCAAATACACAATAACAAACTTACAGGAGCGCTACTCCTGTAGCAGCAAATACACAATAACAAAAGTACAGGAGCGCTAATACTGTAGCAGCAAATACACAAAAACAAAAGTATAGGAAAACTACTCTTGTTGCAGCAAATACACAATAACAAATGTGCACGAGTGCTACTACTGCAACAGCAAATACACAATAACAAAAGTACATAAGTGCTAATACTGTAGCTGCAAATATACAATAACAAAAGTACAGGAATGATACTATTGTAGAAGCAAATACACAATAACAAAAGTACAGGAATGCTACTATTGTTGCAGGAAATACAGAATAACAAAAGTACAGGAGTGGCACTACTGTAGCAGCAAATACACAATAACAAAAATACAGGAATGCTACTACTCTAGCAGGAAATACACAATAACAAAAGTACAGGAGCGACACAACTGTAGCAGCAAATACACAACAGCAAAAGTAAAGGAGTGCTACTACTATAGCAGCAAATACACAATAACAGAAGTGCCGGAGTGCTACTACTGCATTAAACAAATACACAATAACAAAAGTACAGGAATGCTACTATTGTAGCAGCAAATACACAATAACCAAAGTACAGGAGTGCTACTACTATAGCAGCAAATACACAATAACAAAAGTACAGGAATGACAGTACTGTAGCAGCAAATACACAATAACAAAAGTACAGGAGTGCTACTACTGTAGCAGCAAATACACAATAACAAATGTGCAGCAGTGCTACTACTGTAGCAGCAAATACACAATAACAAAAGTACAGGAGTGCTACTATTGTAGCAGCAAATATACAATAACAAAAGTGCAGGAGTGCTACTACTGTAGCAGCAAATACACAATAACAAAAGTGCAGGAGAGCTAGTACTGTAGCAGCAAATACACAATAACAAAAGTACAGGAGAGCTACTACTGTAGCAGCAAATACACATTAACAAAAGTACTGGAATGCTACTTCTGTAGCAGCAAATACAAAACAACAAAAGTACAGAAACGCTACTACTGTAGCAGCAAATACAAAATAACAAAAGTACAGAAGCACATCCTCACAAAAGTACAGCTACTAACTTTAGCAGCACTATCCTCAATAACAAAAGTACAGAAACGCTACTATCGTTGCAGCAAATACACAATAACAAAAGTACTGGAATGCTACTACTGTAGCAAGAATTACTCAAGAACAAAAGTACAGAAATGCTAGTATTGTAGCAGCAAATACACAATAACCAAAGTACAGGAATGACACTACTGTAGCAGCAAATACACAATAACAAAAGTACACGAGTGCTACTACTGTAGCAGCAAATACACAATAACTACTGTAGCAGCAAATACACAATAACAAAAGTGCAGGAGAGCTAGTACTGTAGCAGCAAATACACAATAACAAAAGTACATAAGAGCTAGTACTGTAGCAGCAAATACACAATAACAAAAGTGCAGGAGAGCTAGTACTGTAGCAGCAAATACACAATAACAAAAGTACATAAGAGCTAGTACTGTAGCAGCAAATACACAATAACAAAAGTGCAGGAGAGCTAGTACTGTAGCAGCAAATACACAATAGCAAAAGTACATAAGAGCTAGTACTGTAGCAGCAAATACACAATAACAAAAGTACAGGAGAGCTACTACTGTAGCAGCAAATACACAATAACAAAAGTACTGGAATGCTACTTCTGTAGCAGCAAATACAAAACAACAAAAGTACAGAAACGCTACTACTGTAGCAGCAAATACAAAATAACAAAAGTACAGAAACGCTACTACTTTAGCAGCACATCCTCAATAACAAAAGTACAGAAACGCTACTATTGTTGCAGCAAATACACAATAACAAAAGTACTGGAATGCTACTACTGTAGCAGCAAATACACAATAACAAAAGTACAGGAATGCTACTACTGTAGCAGCAAACACACAATAACAAATAGGTAATTACAAACATTTGAGCAAATGCATGAAAAATACATTTGTACATGCATACTTATACACATGTACATATGTATAAATGTACATACTTATATGAATATATAAACCAAAATGAACATACGAAAATACGTACAAAACATACACACTCACAGAAATACACCTTTACATACATTAATCCCATCAAGGATGGTGAATAGAGCCTGAATGTCTTTCCCCCGCTCAGGTGCTGTATATTCCTACGGGTTTGGCGCATCCCCATGATTCTAATAATAACATATAAATTAATACATTAACCTACATTTCCTGAACTCTAAAGGAGGGAATGATGATACTGCAGTTTGTAGAGATATCTTAGCTGTGATGTGGGCACGACTCTGGCAAGACAGTGATAGGGCGAGTGATGGTTAAAGAAAGTAAAAGGACACAAGTGCAACTAATGTGACATTTATTGTGGCAACGTTTCGCTCTCCAGGAGCTTTATCAAGCCATTACAAACAATACATGGACACAGAGGGTATATAAAGGCTCAGAGTGAGGTGCAATACTAGTGAGGTACCATTTCGATGTTCACTAGTGGTGGTAGTAGTAGTAGTAGTAGTAGTAAAGTAGTAATACAATATGGTAGAGCAATTAATTCGTACATGAGTAAAAGGATATAAAAGCTATTACTTGGGTAACATAAAAATAGGTTGGACAAATATAGACTGGAAAGAGGCAGCTTGTTTCAGTGTTCACTCTCTGTAATGTGCTTTGTGTAGTATAACAGGAGAGACTATGTGATGGCAGGGTTTACTGTTTTCAGGAGGATTCTTGCTAAGACTTCGGAGATGGTGAAGCTGCCGTTGTTTTGTTTAATTGTATTCGAAACAGCGATCAGTGCTGATTCGAGGCACTTGCGTCTGCGGAAATTAGTTTCTTTGATCACTAATTGGGCGTCTCTGAATTTCATGAGATGATTGGTGGAATTTCGGTGTTGTACACAGGCGTTGTTCAAGTTATCGTTCCTACATGCGTAAATGTGTTCATTGAGGCGGGTGTCGAGGTTTCTTGCTGTTTCACCTACGTAAATCTTGTCACAGCCTCCACAGGGTATAGTGTAAACTCCTGCATTGACTGGTTCGTGGTGCTTGGATTTTGTCCTGGTTAGATCCTTTATTGAAGTGCTAGAAGCGATGGCGACTCTGGTGTTAGCTTGTGAAAGTACTTTTGAGACGTGGCAACCTGGCTGTTGGGAAGATTATAACTTTATTGGGAGCTTGGGTAAACCATACATGTGTGCTGGTTTAGGGTTGCTTGGTAACAAGTACAGAAGTTTCTTCCCTTCTCTAGTGCGTTTGAGTATTTGTCTGGTTTTGTATAGAAAGTCTTTGGTGAGCGTCTCCCACTGTTGAGTGCTGATGGGTTCGTATGTAGATTGATCACTGGTGTTGAGTATGACGACTCCACCTCCTTTGTCGGCGGTGGTGACGATAATGTTGGGGTCGTTGGCGAGGTCCTTAAGGGCAGTGATGTATCTTCTAGGAAGATTAGAAGAAGAAGGTTCACATAAAGCTGCAGTGAGAAGGCCCTGTATATAACAGTGGGAGACGCTCACCAAAGACTTTCTATACAAAACCAGACAAATACTCAAACGCACTAGAGAAGGGAAGAAACTTCTGTACTTGTTACCAAGCAACCCTAAACCAGCACACATGTATGGTTTACCCAAGACCCATAAACACAATATTCCTCTCAGACCAATCACGTCAGGAATAGGCAGTGCTCCACACAAACTAGCCGGAGTTCTTGCCAAACATCTTTCCTGCCTTCTGGGGACCATCAGCCCCGCTCATCTTAAACACTCAGGTGACCTTCTCAACCGCATCCGTAACCTCTCCATCCGTAACAAGAAACTAAGCAGTTTGGATGTGACTTCCCTCTTCACAAAAGTACCTACCAAAAAAGCCATCGAGGTTCTACGACGTAAAGTCAATCAGGACCTTAATCTTCCTCTACCTCCCGGAGATTTTGTTGACTTGATTGAACTCTGTGTTAATTTCAACTGTTTTTCTTTCAATAACAAGCTCTACAAACAAACCTACGGCATGGGAATGGGGTCCCCCATAAGTGCCGTCCTAGCCAACTTATACATGGAACACCTAGAGTCCGAACACTTCGCCAACATCATCCCTTCAAGCGTCACTTGGTTACGTTACGTGGACGATGTCCTCGTAATAACTCCAAAACGTTTTGATGTACGGGATCTTCAGGCAAGGCTCAACGCAGTTGAACCGGCGATCCAGTTTACACTAGAAGAAGAGTCCAATGACAAGCTACCTTTCCTCGACGTCCTCATTCACAAAGTAGACAACAACCTAAGATTTCAAGTTTATCGGAAACCCACCAATAAAAATGATCTCACACACTTCTATTCCAGTCAAGATACCAAGACCAAAAGAGGCATCATCATCGGGTTTTTCCTAAGAGCATACCGAATTTGTAGTCCTGAGTTTCTTGACGAGGAATGTACATACATTCACCAAACATTCACTGAGTTACATTTTCCTTCTTTTTTCATCAAAGACTGCAAGAAAAGAGCTCTTCAGATCATTAATTCTCCACGCATCAACACCACTCCCAACAAAGTTATAATTCTTCCCAACAGCCAGGTTGCACTGAACGTCTCAAAAGTACTTTCACAAGCTAACACCAGAGTCGCCATCGCTTCTAGCACTTCAATAAAGGATCTAACCAGGACAAAATCCAAGCACCACGAACCAGTCAATGCAGGAGTTTACACTATACCCTGTGGAGGCTGTGACAAGATTTACGTAGGTGAAACAGCAAGAAACCTCGACACCCGCCTCAATGAACACATTTACGCATGTAGGAACGATAACTTGAACAACGCCTGTGTACAACACCGAAATTCCACCAATCATCTCATGAAATTCAGAGACGCCCAATTAGTGATCAAAGAAACTAATTTCCGCAGACGCAAGTGCCTCGAATCAGCACTGATCGCTGTTTCGAATACAATTAAACAAAACAACGGCAGCTTCACCATCTCCGAAGTCTTAGCAAGAATCCTCCTGAAAACAGTAAACCCTGCCATCACATAGTCTCTCCTGTTATACTACACAAAGCACATTACAGAGAGTGAACACTGAAACAAGCTGCCTCTTTCCAGTCTATATTTGTCCAACCTATTTTTATGTTACCCAAGTAATAGCTTTTATATCCTTTTACTCATGTACGAATTAATTGCTCTACCATATTGTATTACTTTTGTCACTACTACTACTACTACTACTACTACTACCACCACTAGTGAACATCGAAATGGTACCTCACTAGTATTGCACCTCACTCTGAGCCTTTATATACCCTCTGTGTCCATGTATTGTTTGTAATGGCTTGATAAAGCTCCTGGAGAGCGAAACGTTGCCACAATAAATGTCACATTAGTTGCACTTGTGTCCTTTTACTTTACATATTGTCGGTAATTCTACCAACGATCCAGTAGCGATCAGTGAAGAGGCAGAGCCAGGAGCTGAGTTTCGACCCCTGCAACCACAATTAGGTGAGTACAATTAGGTGAGTACACACACACACACACACACACACACACACACACACACACACACACACACACACACACACACACACACACACACACACAAACACACACGGGGCCAGGAGCTCGGACTCGACCCCCGCAACCTCAACTAGGTGAGTACACAGGAGATATAGGGGGAACGTGATAACGACATATTGATAAATTAGACACATGTGCAACTCTTGGGTATCTTTATTGAGGAAACGTTTTGCCACGCATTGGCTTCATCAGTCCATACAAAGGAGAATCTTGAAGAACAGGAGGAGAATGAGGTAATCAGTCCCTCAACCTTGAGTCGATGTGATCAGTCCATCAATCTTGAATAGAATACGGCATACGTGCGGAGAAGGAGCTTATAAACCGTTGGTAGGAGAGGTGCAGCAGTCATAGGTGGTGTCACATTTGTTCAATGTGGAAGTAGGTCGTACCCAAGAATTAGGCAAGCGAAGAATTCCCAAGTATTAAAATCCCATGAAGTTGCAGTGTCTGACAGGTTTGTAGATGAATGGTTCAGAGAACCGACATGTTGATAAATTAGACACATGTGCAACTCTTGGGAATTTTTATTAAGGAAACGTTTCGCCACACAGTTGCTTCATCAGTCCATACAAAGGAGAATCTTGAAGAACAGGAGGAGAATGAGGTAATCAGTCCCTCAACCTTGAGTTGCACATGTGTCTAATTTATCAACATGTCGGTTCTCTGAACCATTCATCTACATAAGGACATAAAATACTGAGATGAACTAACAAGATGGACAAAGACATTATGTTCCAGACATGGGACACAGCAACAAGGGGGCACAGTTGGAAGTTGAAGACACAGATGAATCACAGGGATGTTAGGAAGTATTTCTTCAGTCACAGAGTTGTCGGGAAGTGGAATAGTTTAGGAAGCGATGTAGTGGTGGCAGAATCCATACATAGCTTTAAGAAGAGGTATGATAAAGCTTACGGTTCAGGAAGAGTGATCCAGTAGCGATCAGTGAAGAGGCGGGGCCAGGAGCTATGACACGACCCCTGCAACCACAACTAGGTGAGTAAAACTAGGTGAGTATACACACACACACACACACACATTCCTAGGACCAGTGCTGTTTATGGTATATGTGAACGACAAAACAGAAGGGACAAACTCAGAAGTGTCCCTGTTTGCAGATGATTTGAAGTTAATGAGAAGAATTAAATCAGATGCGGATCAGACAGGTCTACAAAGAGACCTGGACAGGCTGGACGCGTGGTCCAGCAACTGGTTCCTAGAATTTAACCCTGCCAAATCCAAAGTGTTGAAGATCGGGGAAGGGCAAAGAAGACTGCAGAGTATAGTCTAGGCTGCCAAAGATTGCAAACCTCACTCAAAAAGAAAGATTTGGGGGTGAATATAACACCGAACACGTCGCCGGAAGCCCACATTAACCAAATAACTGCTGTGGCATATGGGCGCCTGACAAACTTGAAAATAGTGTTCCGATACCTCAGTAAGGAATCGTTCAAGACTCTATACACTGTGTACGTCAGGCCGATACTGGAGTACGCAGCACCAGTTTGGAACCCACAACTGGTCAAGCAGGTCAAGAAATTAGAGAACGTGCAAAGGTTTGCAGCAAGGCTGGTTACAGAGGTAATGAGAATGTCCTACAAAGGAAGGTTAAGGGAAATCGGTCTGTCGACACTGGAGGACAGGAGGGTCAGGGGTGACTTGATAATGACATACAAAATACTGCGTGGAATAGATAAGGTGGACGGAGACAGGATGTTCCAGAGATGGGACACAGAAACAAGGGGTCACAATTGAAAGTGGAAGACTCAGATGACCCAAAGCGATGTTAGGAAGTATTTCTCCAGCAAAAGAGTTGTTAGGAAGTGGAATAGTCTAGCAAGTGATATATTGGAGGCAGGAACTATACATAGCTTTAAGACGAGGTATGACAAAGCTCAGGAAGCAGAGAGAGAGAGGACCTAGTAGCGATCAGTGAAGAGGTGGGGCCAGGAGCTGAGTCTCGACCCTTGCAACAAAAATCAGGTGAGTACACACACACACACACACACACACACACACACACACACACACACTCCCTCTCTCTCTCTCTCTCAGTACTATCTCCCTTGTTACCTCTCTATACCTATCTCTACCTATCTCTCTGTCACTACCTGTCTCTCTACCTATATCTCTACCTATATCTCTCTACCTATCTCTCTCTCTCTCTCTACCTATCTCTCTCCCCTCTCTCATCTCTCCCCTCTAACATCTCTTCCCTCTAACACCTCCCCCCCTCTAACATCTCTCTCCCTCTAACATCTCACCTCTCTCATTATCTCTCCCCTCACCCTTTTCCCACCTCCCTCCCATCTCTCTCCCCTCCTCCGCTCCTCCTCTCCCTCTCCCCCAATACTCTCTCTTCCCTCTCTTCCAACTGCCCCTCTCTCCCCCTTCCCCCCTGTCTCTCCACCCCTCTCTCCCAGTCTCTCTCCCCTCTCTTTGCCCCTCTCTCCCTCCCCTCTCTCTTCTCTCTCTTTCTCTCTCTCACTCTCTATCTCACTCTCTCTCTCTTCCCCCTTTTCCCTTCTCATTTTCCTCTCTCTCTCTCCTTCTACCTTTCCTTTCTTTCTAGGGAAGAAAAAAAAAATGATGGTGACTCGCAGGAATCAGGGATCAGATGAGAATGGTTCTGGTAGGGAGGAGTGGATGGAGGAGCAGTGGAAAAGGATCGAGCTAGAGTGGGAGAGAAAATTAGGAGAGCTTTCTGAAAAAATGGAGAAAGAGCTTTCTGTAAAATTGGAAAAGAGGTTGGAGAAGGAGGAGAAGAATTGGGAGTCACAAGTCGAAACTGCAGTAGCCAGGATGAGGGTCCTAGAAGATGAGGTAAACAGGCTGAGGCAAGTTACAGGGGTAGTGACCAGAGAAGACACAGCATATGAAGCTGAGAGGCCGAACGGGAAGGAAGGAGATATGAATTATGCTAAGGTCATAACAGCCTGCCAAGAAGGGCCAGGGAGTGAAAGGGATGAGCAGCTGGGTGCGGGTAGAGAGGGTGATAGGTCGAATGCAGAGGCACAACCATGCTACCAAGAGCCACTGGAAAAATCAAGGGAGAAAATGACCACATACAGACAGGATCCAGAGTCAGAGAGGGAGAGGCAATGGGAGGAAGAAAGGGCAAAATCAATGTTTATCCATGGGCTTCAGGAGAGAGAGGAAAGGACACACACTGAAAGACGGCAGGAGGAAAGAAAGGAGATTGAGAAAATAATCACGGAAATAGGTGAAGAAGACATGGACGAGATTGTAACTTTTCAGAGAATAGGGGGGTACTTGAAGGGGAGAAATCGACTGATCAAGCTGATTCTCAGGACAGAAACAGTGTGGAACAGGATCCTCCAAGAGAAACCATGGTTGAAATACTCGGAAGAGTACAAGAGGGCATTCCTAGACAGAGACAGAACACAAACAGAATGACAGCAACTGAGGAAGAGGACAAAAAGTGAAAGGAGCTAGGAAAGGAGACAAGGATGGAACCAGCAGAGGTCAGTCAGAGCAGAACAGAGCAGCACAGGGAAGCACACACACAACTATCCTCAGAACCCCACAGCCTATCACACAATCCCAACACAAACAACAATAAATACCCACAGGTTCCACCCAACACCCAGCTATAGAATCGCACAGTATGCTACCAGGTCTCCCACCCTCACAGGCCCCCCCAAACCACAGTGTTGGAAAGGAAACTGAAGGTATGGTACACCAACGCTGATGGAATAACAAATAAGTTGGAGGAGTGGCAAGAAAGAGTCAAAGAGGCATCACCGGACATCATAGCTCTCACAGAAACCAAGCTTACAGGTGTGATAACAGATGCCATCTTTCCAACGGGATACAAGATCCTGAGGAAAGACAGAGGGAACATGGGGGGTGGAGGAGTGGCACTGCTGATCAAAAACTGATGGAATTTTGATGAGCTGGAGAGAGGAGACAGCGGAGAAGACAGTGATTACATAGCGGGAACGCTTCACTCTGGAGGTCCCAAGGTGGTAATTGCAGTGATGTATAACCCACCACAGAACAGCAGGAGGCCAAGACAAGAGTATGACGAGAGCAAAAGAGCGATGGTTGACATACTGGCTGCAGTGGCCAGAAGAGCTCATGCATGCATGGCAAAGCTCCTGATCATGGGTGACTTTAACCACAAAGAGATCGATTGGGAGAACTTGGAGCCTCATGGGGGCCAAGATACATGGAGAGCTAAGATGATGGAGGTGGTACTGGAAAACTTCATGTACCAACACGTAAGGGACACTACAAGAGAGAGAGGAGAGGATGAACCGGCAAGACTATACTTATTATTCACCTTGAGTAGTGCAGATATTGAGGACATCATATATGAAAGACCCCTTGGGGCCAGCGATCATGTGGTTTTAAGCTTCGAATACACAGTAGAGCTACAAGTGGATGGGGAAGCAGGAAGGCCAGGACGAATGAAGCCAAACTACAAGAAAGAGGACTACACAGGAATGAGGAACTTCCTGATCGGGGTTCAGTGGGACAGAGAACTGGCAGGGAAGCCAGTTAATGAGATGATGGAATATGTAGCAACAATGTGCAAGGAGGCTGAGGAGAGGTTTGTACCCAAGGGTAACAGGAATAATGAAAAAGCCAGGATGAGCCGATGGTTCACATAAAGGTGCAGGGAGGCAAAAACCAAGTGTACTAGGGAATGGAAGAAATATAGAAGGCAAAGGACCCAGGAGAATAAGGAGAGCAGTCGTAGAGCCAGAAACGAAAATGCACAGATAAGAAGGGAGGCCCAACGACAATATGAAAACAACATAGCAGCGAAAGCCAAATCTGACCCGAAACTGTTATACAGCCACATCAGGAGGAAAACAACAGTCAGGACCAGGTAATCAGGTTAAGGAAGGAAGGAGGAAAGACAAAAAGAAATGACCATGAAGTATGTGAGGAACTCAACAAGAGATTCAAAGAAGTGTTCACAGAGGAGACAGAAGGGGCTCCAGAAAGACGGAGAGGTGGGGCACACCACCAAGTGCTGGACACAGTACACACAACCGAGAAAGAAGTGAAGAGGCTTCTGAGTGAACTAGATGCCTCAAAGGCAATGTGGAGAGATAACATCTCCACATGGGTCCTGAGAGAGGGAGCAGAGGCGCTATGTGTACCCTTAACAACAATTTTCAATACATCTATTGAAACAGGGAGATTGCCTTAGGCAGTGAAGACAGCAAATGTAGTCCCAGTATTTAAAAAAAGGAGACAGACATGAAGCACTAAACTGCAGACCAGTGTCACTTACATGTATACTATGCAAAGTCATGGAGAAGATTATCAGGAGAAGAGTGGTGGAACACCTAGAAAGGAATGATCTCATCAACAGCAGCCAACATGGTTTCAGGGACGGGAAATCCTGTGTCACAAACCTACTGGAGTTCTATGACATGGTGACAGCAGTAAGACAAGAGAGAGGGGTGGGTGGATTGCATTTTCTTGGACTGTAAGAAGGCATTTGACACAGTTCCACACAAGAGATTAGTGCAAAAACTGGAGGACCAAGCAGGGATAACAGGGAAGGCACTACAATGGATCAGGGAATACTTGTCAGGAAGACAGCAGCGAGTCATGGTACATGGCGAGGTGTCAGAATGGGCACCTGTGACCAGCGGACATAACGGAAGCAGTAGACTCGGAGATGTCCCTATTTGCAGATGACGTGAAGTTGATGAGAAGAATTCCTTCGATCGAAGACCAGGCAGAACTACAAAGGGATCAGGACAGGCTGCAGACCTGGTCCAGCAATTGGCTCCTGGTGTTCAATCCCACCAAGTGAAAAGTCAGTAAGATTGGGAAAGGGCAAAGAAGACCGCAGATGGAGTACAGTCTAGGGGGCTAGAGACAACAAACCTAACTCAAGGAAAAAGGTCTTGGGGTGAGTATAACACCATGCACATCTCCTGAAGTGCACATCAACCAAATAACTGATGCAGCATGAGGGTGCCTAGCAAACCTCGGAACAGCATTCCGACATCTTAATAAGGAATCGTTCAGGACCCTGTACAACGTGTACGTTAGGCCCATATTGGAGTATGCGGCACCAGTTTGGAACCCACACCTAGCCAAGCACGAAAGAAACTAGAGAAAGTGCAAAGGTTTGCAACAAGACTAGTCCCAGAGCTAAGAGGTATGTCCTACGAGGAGAGGTTAAGGGAAATCAACCTGACGACACTGGAGGACAGAAGAGATAGAGGGGACATCATAACGACATACAAAATACTGAGAGGAATTGACAAGGTGGACAAAGACAGGATATTCCAGAGATTGGACACAGTAACAAGGGGACACAGTTGGAAGTTGACGACTCAGATGAATCACAGAGATGTTAGGAAGTATTTCTTCGGTCACAGAGTAGCCAGGAAGTGGAATATTTTGGGAAGCGATGTAGTGGAGGCAGGATCCATACATAGCTTTAAGGAGAGGTATGGTAAAGCTGACGGTTCAGGGAGAGTGACCTAGTAGCGACCAGAGAAGAGGCGGGGCCAGGAGCTTGGACTCGACCTCTGCAACCTCAACTAGGTGAGTACAACTAGGTGAGTACACAAACACACACACACACACACACACACACACACACACACACACACACTCATTCACACACACACACATACACACACTCACACACACACACACATGCACACACACACACACACACACACACACACACACACACACACACACACTCACACACACACACACACACACACACACACACACACACACACACACACACACACACACACACACACACACACACACACACACACACACACACACAAACGCAAGCATGAACGCATACACGAGCGCATACACACGCTGATCATTTGAATCAAATCGGATTTGACATTCACAAGTTTTGACAGTGATACTAGCATCCCGGTACTTTCAGTAATTTATTTCTTATACTAAGAAACACCAGCTTTGATGGTAAGTAAAAATACTTATAAGTAATTAACTTTCATAAAATATACATTATGTTGATTTAAACTTTGCTAAATTAATGAAATAAATCCTAGTGATATGTTTGTGAACACAAGAGACAGTCTATATGACTCACGAAATCGTAATGACACGATTGCAAACAAACCATACACGGATGGGGTTATAACCTGCGATCAGAGTCTCAAAGCTCAAGACCGTCGCGTTAGCCACTGGGCCAGCTGGCCCGCTGGCCCAGTGGCTAACGCGGGTTCTATCCACGTCCGTGGTATGGTTTGTTAGACAGTCTACCGTTATTTTTTTTCAACAAACCGGCCATATCCCACCGAGGCAGAGTGACAAACAGAAAATCGAAAGTTTCTCTTTTTAAAATTAGTAATGTATTGAGGAGGTGTTACTAGCACCTTGTTCCCGGCTTACACAGGAAGAATTTTTTCCACTTACCCTTGGAGAAGTCTCCTGTTATTATTAATTAATAAGATCAGCAAGTTAAAACTTACTCCACCTATAATCAAGTCAAAGTTTCCAGCGAGGAAACTCACGAGTGTTTAAAGTTTATAGTAAACCAGAAGAGGTATTCTCCAGCATAGAATCCAACAAAATGTGCACTTACACCGTAAAAAAAAAATCTTTTTAATGAGGCAAATCAACCATTAACGATTTTTGTTTTACACTCTTATTTTACTTTTTTATTTTAATATGTACAAATATCCTTTAATTTTGGAATGTATTAGAAATATGCACAAATTTTCAGCACCCGTCTCTACTGAACCATAATGAGTAAGAGAAAGTTTATGACCAGTACCAGGACATTCTTCTGGTAAATATTAAAATTGCTAATAATAAGAGTAAGTAAAACATGACGCTGAGGACAAGCTGAGTATAGAATATAAGTTAGAGATAATCTATATCATGTATAAGAAAGAACATATAAACATTTCTAGGAAAAACTCTAATGACTATCCGTTTAGCTAAGTCAAAAATAGCAGATACAGCCTCGACCAGGATAATTGTGAAGTAGATAACAACTCTCGTCTGAACACGGGATGTTACGTCAGTGATAACAATGTCAAGCGCACATTACCATATATGGCAGCGGAGCATCGATCTTAACGGGATGTTTGTCTCCGTGGCAGCGGGGCGGGGGAATGTCCAGAGCAAAAATATGGAATGTGTTGTTTATTTGTGATTTTCTCTTTAGAAAGACTTCTGAATAATTAAAAATAACAAAGTTAAGAATTAAAACTAGGTTCTCAATTTCCCTCTTTTAATAAAGAGTATTTTTTTTCCACTTATAATTTTAAACAAAGGAAGGAGAGAGTCGTGGAGACGAAGACCAACTGTGATTATGAGCGAGACACAAAACAGTTCAGGAATCGCTGATTTAAGGTTACAAATTCAGCATTGTGTGACACACGAACTAAACCAAGATTTTTTTCGACAATAAAATAATAATAATAATAATAATTTAATTAAAAATAGTAATAATAATTAATAATAAGAAAGCAGGATTTACTCACTGAGATGTATATTTCTCTCACCGTATATTAGTTAACAGTTTATTGTAATCCTCTTTCAGTGATTATTTTATTCTTCTCTGATGAAGAAAAGGTTAGTGAAGCCTTAATGATACTAGTGCAGGAGACGGACCTTAAACCCCATTAACCAACCATAATAATACTAATAATAATAATTAAAATATTTATAATACTAGTAATCCCTGACGCTCTTCACAAATAATTTCTTTCTCGCTATAAACAGTGTATCACTGACGTAGTTCCATGATTATGTTTCGCTGCTGAGACTTTGGTGAAATATATCAAGGCAGAAGCAATGGTTTAGTTGTAAAATTAATGATTATTCGAGGCCACGTTAGGTACCTCTGGGAAGGGGGCACCTGGTTTAGTGGTTATGTCATAAACACGTTAGATGGCAGGAAAATTTTGTTACTATTACATCTTGTATACAATACACAAATGATTATGTGAATGTTTATGTAAATGTTAACACATTCAACACAGTTTTATTCCAGTTACTTAATAGTTTTGGTCTTGTAGTGTTGCCTCTTAATTCCAGGTTGAAGTGGGATAAAATTCTTCTTCCGTAAGACGACTAAAACGCTGGGAAGAAAAGACCTCGTTAATTCTTATTCTTCTGTATCAGTTACTTTTTAAAAAGACGAAGAATTACATTTTAAAGATGGACTGCTTGCACGTGTTTTGGTGTAGAATATAAGACATAGCAATTGTTTTCTAATGTTATGAATGACAAGAAGCAGGTTGTCCTAAATTTGGGAATCAAATTTGAAGAGGATGATATAATTCATGTAAAGTAAAAGGACACAAGTGCAACTAATGTGACATTTTATTGCGGCAAC
>NW_027200341.1:0-21685 GCF_038502225.1 Cherax quadricarinatus | reverse complement strand
CAACATAACACCACAGTAGTGGTGACACAGTAGTGACGGTACAGTGAACTAGAGTGTCAACACAACACCACAGTAGTGACGGTGACACAGTAGTTATGATACAGTGAACTAGAGTGTCAACACAACACCACAGTAGTGGTGACACAGTAGTGATGGTACAGTGAACTAGAGTGTCAACACAACACCACAGTAGTGATGGTGATGCAGTAGTGATGGTACAGTGAACTACAGTGTCAACACAACACCACAGTAGTGATGGTGATGCAGTAGCGAAGGTACAGTGAACTAGAGTGTCAACACAACACCACAGTAGTGATGGTGACACAGTAGTGATGGTACAATGAACTAGAGTGTCAACACAACACCAGAGAATTGATGGTACAGTGAACTAAAGTGTCAACAAAACAACACAGTAGTGATGGTGACACAGTAATGATGGTACAGTGAACTAGAGTGTCAACACAACACAACAGTAGTGATGGTGACACAGTAGTGATGGTACAGTGAACTAGAGTGTCAACACAACACCATAGTAGTGATGGTGATGCAGTAGTGATGGTACAGTGAACTAGAGTGTCATCACAACACAACAGTAGTGATGGTGACAGAGTAGTGATGGTACAGTGAACTAGAGTGTCAACACAACACCACAGTAGTGATGGTGATGCAGTAGTGATGGTACAGTGAACTAGAGTGTCAACACAACACCACAGTAGTGATGGTGATGCAGTAGCGATGGTACAGTGAACTAGAGTGTCAACACAACACCACAGTAGTCATGGTGATGCAGTAGTGATGGTACAGTGAACTAGAGTGTCAACACAACACCACAGTAGTGATGGTGACAGAGTAGTGATGGTACAATGAACTAGAGTGTCAACACAACACCAGAGAATTGATGGTACAGTGAACTAAAGTGTCCACAAAACAACACAGTAGTGATGGTGACACAGTAATGATGGTACAGTGAACTAGAGTGTCATCACAACACAACAGTAGTGATGGTGACAGAGTAGTGATGGTACAGTGAACTAGAGTGTCAACACAACACCACAGTAGTGACGGTGACACAGTAGTGAGGGTACAGTGAACTAGAGTGTCAACACAACACCACAGTAGTGACGGTGACACAGTAGTGATGGTACAGTGAACTAGAGTGTCAACACAACACCACAGTAGTGACGGTGACACAGTAGTTATATTAGAGTGAACTAGAGTGTCAACACAACACCACAGTAGTGATGGTGACACAGTAGTGATGGTACAGTGAACTAGAGTGTCAACACAACACCACAGTAGTGACGGTGACACAGTAGTTATATTAGAGTGAACTAGAGTGTCAACACAACACCACAGTAGTGATGGTGACACAGTAGTGATGGTACAGTGAACTAGAGTGTCAACACAACACCACAGTAGTGATGGTACAGTGAACTAGAGTGTCAACACAACAACACAGTAGTGATGGTGACACAGTAGTGATGGTACAGTGAACTAGAGTGTCAACACAACACCACAGTAGTGATGGTGACACAGTAGTGATGGTACAGTGAACTAGAGTATCAACACAACACCATAGTGAGGGTGACACAGTAGTGATGGTACAGTGAACTAGAGTGTCAACACCACAGTAGTGATAGTAGAGTGAATCGAGTGCCAATACAACACCACAGTAGTGATGGTGAAACAGTAGTGATGGTACAGTGAACAAAAGTGTCAACACAATACCACAGTGGTGATGATACAGTGAACTAGTGTGTCAACACAACACCACAGAAGTGATGGTGACACAGTAGTGATGGTACAGTGAACTAGAGTGTCAACACAACACCACATTAGTGATGGTGATGCAGTAGTGATGGTACAGTGAACTAGAGTGTCAACACAACACCACAGTAGTGATGGTGACACAGTAGTGATGGTACAGTGAACTAGAGTGTCAACACAACACCACAATAGTGATGGTGACAGTGATGATACAGTGAATTAGTGTGTCAACAACACCACAGTAGCGATGATACAGTGAACTACTGTCAACACAGTAGTGATGGGGACACAGTAGTGATGGTACAGTGAACTAGAGTGTCAACACAACACCACAGTAGTGGTGACACAGTAGTGATGGTACAGTGAACCAGAGTGTCAACACAACACCACAGTAGTGATGGTACAGTGAACTAGAGTGTCAACACAACACCACAGTAGTGATGGTGACAGTAGTGATGGTACAGTGAACAAGAGTGTCAACACAACACCATAATAGTGATGGTGATGCAGTAGTGATGGTACAGTGAAATAGAGTGTCAGCACAACACCACAGTAGTGATGGTGACACAGTAGTGATGGTACAGTGAACTAGAGTCTCAACACAACACCACGGTAGTGATGGTGACACAGTAGTGATGGTACAGTGAACTAGAGTCCCAACACAACACCACGGTAGTGATGGTGACACAGTAGTGATGGTACAGTGAACTAGAGTCCCAACACAACACCAGGGTAGTGATGGTGACACAGTATTGATGGTACAGTGAACTAGATTGTCAACACAACACCACAGTAGTGATGGTGACACAGTAGTGATGGTACAGTGAACTAGAGTGCCAACACAACACCACGGTAGTGAAGGTGACACAGTAGTGATGGTACAGTGAACTAGAGTGTCAACACACCACAGTAGTGATGGTGACACTGTAGTGATGGTACAGTGAACGAGAGCACCAACACAACACCACAGAAGTGATGGTGACACAGTAGTGATGGTACAGTGAACAAGAGTGTCAAAACAATACCAAAGTAGTGATGGTGACAGTAGTGATGGTACAGTGAACTAGTGTCAACACAACACCACAGTAGTGACGGTGACACAGTAGTTATGATACAGTGAACTAGAGTGTCAACACAACACCACAGTAGTGGTGACACAGTAGTTATGGTACAGTGAACTAGAGTGTCAACACAACACCACAGTAGTGGTGACACAGTAGTGATGGTACAGTGAACTAGAGTGTCAACACAACACCACAGTAGTGATGGTGATGCAGTAGTGATGGTACAGTGAACTAGAGTGTCAACTCAACACCACAGTAGTGATGGTGATGCAGTAGCGATGGTACAGTGAACTAGAGTGTCAACACAACACCACAGTAGTGATGGTGACACAGTAGTGATGGTACAATGAACTAGAGTGTCAACACAACACCAGAGAATTGATGGTACAGTGAACTAAAGTGTCAACAAAACAACACAGTAGTGATGGTGACACAGTAATGATGGTACAGTGAATTAGAGTGTCAACACAACACAACAGTAGTGATGGTGACACAGTAGTGATGGTACAGTGAACTAGAGTGTCAACACAACACCATTGTAGTGATGGTGATGCAGTAGTGATGGTACAGTGAACTAGAGTGTCATCACAACACAACAGTAGTGATGGTGACAGAGTAGTGATGGTACAGTGAACTAGAGTGTCAACACAACACCACAGTAGTGATGGTGATGCAGTAGCGATGGTACAGTGAACTAGAGTGTCAACACAACACCACAGTAGTGATGGTGATGCAGTAGTGATGGTACAGTGAACTAGAGTGTCAACACAACACCACAGTAGTGATGGTGATGCAGTAGCGATGGTACAGTGAACTAGAGTGTCAACACAACACCATAGTAGTCATGGTGATGCAGTAGTGATGGTACAGTGAACTAGAGTGTCAACACAACACCATAGTAGTGATGGTGATGCAGTAGTGATGGTGCAGTGAACTAGAGTGTCATCACAACACCACAGTAGTGATGGTGACAGAGTAGTGATGGTACAATGAACTTGAGTGTCAACACAACACCAGAGAATTGATGGTACAGTGAACTAAAGTGTCCACAAAACAACACAGTAGTGATGGTGACACAGTAATGATGGTACAGTGAACTAGAGTGTCATCACAACACAACAGTAGTGATGGTGACAGAGTAGTGATGGTACAGTGAACTAGAGTGTCAACACAACACCACAGTAGTGACGGTGACACAGTAGTGAGGGTACAGTGAACTAGAGTGTCAACACAACACCACAGTAGTGACGGTGACACAGTAGTGATGGTACAGTGAACTAGAGTGTCAACACAACACCACAGTAGTGACGGTGACACAGTAGTTATATTAGAGTGAACTAGAGTGTCAACACAACACCACAGTAGTGATGGTGACACAGTAGTGATGGTACAGTGAACTAGAGTGTCAACACAACACCACAGTAGTGACGGTGACACAGTAGTTATATTAGAGTGAACTAGAGTGTCAACACAACACCACAGTAGTGATGGTGACACAGTAGTGATGGTACAGTGAACTAGAGTGTCAACACAACACCACAGTAGTGATGGTACAGTGAACTAGAGTGTCAACACAACAACACAGTAGTGATGGTGACACAGTAGTGATGGTACAGTGAACTAGAGTGTCAACACAACACCACAGTAGTGATGGTGACACAGTAGTGATGGTACAGTGAACTAGAGTATCAACACAACACCATAGTGAGGGTGACACAGTAGTGATGGTACAGTGAACTAGAGTGTCAACACCACAGTAGTGATAGTAGAGTGAATCGAGTGCCAATACAACACCACAGTAGTGATGGTGAAACAGTAGTGATGGTACAGTGAACAAAAGTGTCAACACAATACCACAGTGGTGATGATACAGTGAACTAGTGTGTCAACACAACACCACAGAAGTGATGGTGACACAGTAGTGATGGTACAGTGAACTAGAGTGTCAACACAACACCACATTAGTGATGGTGATGCAGTAGTGATGGTACAGTGAACTAGAGTGTCAACACAACACCACAGTAGTGATGGTGACACAGTAGTGATGGTACAGTGAACTAGAGTGTCAACACAACACCACAGTAGTGACGGTGACACAGTAGTTATATTAGAGTGAACTAGAGTGTCAACACAACACCACAGTAGTGATGGTGACACAGTAGTGATGGTACAGTGAACTAGAGTGTCAACACAACACCACAGTAGTGATGGTACAGTGAACTAGAGTGTCAACACAACACCACAATAGTGATGGTGACAGTGATGATACAGTGAATTAGTGTGTCAACACAACACCACAGTAGCGATGATACAGTGAACTACTGTCAACACAACAACACAGTAGTGATGGGGACACAGTAGTGATGGTACAGTGAACTAGAGTGTCAACACAACACCACAGTAGTGGTGACACAGTAGTGATGGTACAGTGAACCAGAGTGTCAACACAACACTACAGTAGTGATGGTACAGTGAACTAGAGTGTCAACACAACACCACAGTAGTGATGGTGACAGTAGTGATGGTACAGTGAACAAGAGTGTCAACACAACACCATAATAGTGATGGTGATGCAGTAGTGATGGTACAGTGAACTAGAGTGTCAGCACAACACCACAGTAGTGATGGTGACACAGTAGTGATGGTACAGTGAACTAGAGTCTCAACACAACACCACGGTAGTGATGGTGACACAGTAGTGATGGTACAGTGAACTAGAGTCCCAACACAACACCACGGTAGTGATGGTGACACAGTAGTGATGGTACAGTGAACTAGAGTCCCAACACAACACCAGGGTAGTGATGGTGACACAGTATTGATGGTACAGTGAACTAGATTGTCAACACAACACCACAGTAGTGATGGTGACACAGTAGTGATGGTACAGTGAACTAGAGTGCCAACACAACACCACGGTAGTGAAGGTGACACAGTAGTGATGGTACAGTGAACTAGAGTGTCAACACACCACAGTAGTGATGGTGACACTGTAGTGATGGTACAGTGAACGAGAGCACCAACACAACACCACGGAAGTGATGGTGACACAGTAGTGATGGTACAGTGAACAAGAGTGTCAAAACAATACCAAAGTAGTGATGGTGACAGTAGTGATGGTACAGTGAACTAGTGTCAACACAACACCACAGTAGTGACGGTGACACAGTAGTTATGATACAGTGAACTAGAGTGTCAACACAACACCACAGTAGTGGTGACACAGTAGTTATGGTACAGTGAACTAGAGTGTCAACACAACACCACAGTAGTGGTGACACAGTAGTGATGGTACAGTGAACTAGAGTGTCAACACAACACCACAGTAGTGATGGTGATGCAGTAGTGATGGTACAGTGAACTAGAGTGTCAACTCAACACCACAGTAGTGATGGTGATGCAGTAGCGATGGTACAGTGAACTAGAGTGTCAACACAACACCACAGTAGTGATGGTGACACAGTAGTGATGGTACAATGAACTAGAGTGTCAACACAACACCAGAGAATTGATGGTACAGTGAACTAAAGTGTCAACAAAACAACACAGTAGTGATGGTGACACAGTAATGATGGTACAGTGAATTAGAGTGTCAACACAACACAACAGTAGTGATGGTGACACAGTAGTGATGGTACAGTGAACTAGAGTGTCAACACAACACCATTGTAGTGATGGTGATGCAGTAGTGATGGTACAGTGAACTAGAGTGTCATCACAACACAACAGTAGTGATGGTGACAGAGTAGTGATGGTACAGTGAACTAGAGTGTCAACACAACACCACAGTAGTGATGGTGATGCAGTAGCGATGGTACAGTGAACTAGAGTGTCAACACAACACCACAGTAGTGATGGTGATGCAGTAGTGATGGTACAGTGAACTAGAGTGTCAACACAACACCACAGTAGTGATGGTGATGCAGTAGCGATGGTACAGTGAACTAGAGTGTCAACACAACACCATAGTAGTCATGGTGATGCAGTAGTGATGGTACAGTGAACTAGAGTGTCAACACAACACCATAGTAGTGATGGTGATGCAGTAGTGATGGTGCAGTGAACTAGAGTGTCATCACAACACAACAGTAGTGATGGTGACAGAGTAGTGATGGTACAGTGAACTAGAGTGACAACACAACACCACAGTAGTGACGGTGACACAGTAGTGAGGGTACAGTGAACTAGAGTGTCAACACAACACCAGAGAATTGATGGTACAGTGAACTAAAGTGTCAACAAAACAACACAGTAGTGATGGTGACACAGTAATGATGGTACAGTGAACTAGAGTGTCAACACAACACAACAGTAGTGATGGTGACACAGTAGTGATGGTACAGTGAACTAGAGTGTCAACACAACACCATAGTAGTGATGGTGACGCAGTAGTGATGGTACAGTGAACAAGAGTGTCATCACAACACAACAGTAGTGATGGTGACAGCGTAGTGATGGTACAGTGAACTAGAGTGTCAACACAACACCACAGTAGTGACGGTGACACAGTAGTGAGGGTACAGTGAACTAGAGTGTCAACACAACACCACAGTAGTGACGGTGACACAGTAGTATTGGTACAGTGAACTAGAGTGTCAACACAACACCACAGTAGTGACGTTGACACAGTAGTGATATTAGAGTGAACTAGAGTGTCAACACAACACCACAGTAGTGATGGTGACACAGTAGTGATGGTACAGTGAACTAGAGTGTCAACACAACACCACAGTAGTGATGGTACAGTGAACTAGAGTGTCAACACAACAACACAGTAGTGTTGGTGACACAGTAGTGATGGTACAGTGAACTAGAGTGTCAACACAACACCACAGTAGTGATGGTGACACAGAAGTGATGGTACAGTGAACTAGAGTATCAACACAACACCATAGTGAGGGTGACACAGTAGTGATGGTACAGTGAACTAGAGTGTCAACAACACAGTAGTGATGGTAGAGTGAATCGAGTGCCAACACAACACCACAGTAGTGATGGTGAAACAGTAGTGATGGTACAGTGAACAAAAGTGTCAACACAATACCACAGTGGTGATAATACAGTGAACTAGTGTGTCAACACAACACCACAGAAGTGATGGTGACACAGTAGTGATGGTACAGTGAACTAGAGTGTCAACACAACACCACATTAGTGATGGTGATGCAGTAGTGATGGTACAGTGAACTAGAGTGTCAACACAACACCACAGTAGTGATGGTGACACAGTAGTGATGGTACAGTGAACTAGAGTGTCAACACAACACCACAATAGTGATGGTGATGCAGTAGTGATGTTACAGTGAACGAGAGAGTCAATACAACACCACAGTAGTGATGGTGACAGTGATGATACAGTGAATTAGTGTGTCAACACAACACCACAGTAGTGATGGGGACACAGTAGTGATGGTACAGTGAACTAGAGTGTCAACACAACACCACAGTAGTGGTGACACAGTAGTGATGGTACAGTGAACCAGAGTGTCGACACAACACCACAGTAGTGATGGTGATGCAGTAGTGATGGTACAGTGAACTAGAGTGTCAACACAACACCACAGTAGTGATGGTGACAGTAGTGATGGTACAGTGAACTAGAGTGTCAACACAACACCATAAAAGTGATGGTGATGCAGTAGTGATGGTACAGTGAACTAGAGTGTCAGCACAACACCACAGTAGTGATGGTGACATAGTAGTGATGGTACAGTGAACTAGAGTCTCAACACAACACCACGGTAATGATGGTGACACAGTAGTGATGGTACAGTGAACTAGAGTCCCAACACAACACCACGGTAGTGATGGTGACACAGTAGTGATGGTACAGTGAACTAGAGTCCCAACACAACACCAGGGTAGTGATGGTGACACAGTAGTGATGGTACAGTGAACTAGATTGTCAACACAACACCACAGTAGTGATGGTGACACAGTAGTGATGGTACAGTGAACTAGAGTGCCAACACAACACCACGGTAGTGATGGTGACACAGTAGTGATGGTACAGTGAACTAGAGTGTCAACACACCACAGTAGTGATGGTGACACTGTAGTGATGGTACAGTGAACGAGAGCACCAACACAACACCACGGAAGTGATGGTGACACAGTAGTGATGGTACAGTGAACTAGAGTGTCAAAACAATACCAAAGTAGTGATGGTGACAGTAGTGATGGTACAGTGAACTAGTGTCAACACAACACCACAGTAGTGATGGTGACAAAGTAGTGATGGTACAGTGAACTAGAGTGTCAACACAATACCACAGTAGTGATGGTGACACAGTAGTGATGATACAGTGAACTAGCATGTCAACACAACACCACAGTAGTGATGGTGACACAGTAGTGATGGTACAGTGAACTAGAGTGTCAACACAACACCACAGTAGTGATGGTGACACAGTAGTGATGGTACAGTGAACTTGAGTGTCAACACTACAACACAGTAGTGATGATACAGTGAACTAGTGTGTCAACACAACACCACAGTAGTGATGGTACAGTGAACTAGAGTGTCAACACAACACCACAGTAGTGATGGTGATGCAGTAGTGATGGTACAGTGAACTAGAGTGTCAACACAACACCACAGAAGTGATGGTGACAGTAGTGATGGTACAGAGAACTAGAGTGTCATCACAACACCACAATAGTGATGGTGATGCAGTAGTGATGTTACAGTGAACTAGAGAGTCAATACAACACCACAGTAGTGATGGTGACAGTGATGATACAGTGAATTAGTGTGTCAACACAACACCACAGTAGCGATGATACAGTGAACTACTGTCAACACAACACCACAGTAGTGATGGGGACACAGTAGTGATGGTACAGTGAACTAGAGTATCAACACAACACCACATTAGTGATGGTGATGCAGTAGTGATGGTACAGTGAACTAGAGTGTCAACACAACACCACAGTAGTGATGGTGACACAGTAGTGATGGTACAGTGAACTAGAGTGTCAACACAACACCACAATAGTGATGGTGATGCAGTAGTGATGTTACAGTGAACTAGAGAGTCAATACAACACCACAGTAGTGATGGTGACAGTGATGATACAGTGAATTAGTGTGTCAACACAACACCACAATAGCGATGATACAGTGAACTACTGTCAACACAACAACACAGTAGTGATGGGGACAGAGTAGTGATGGTACAGTGAACTAGAGTGTCAACACAACACCACAGTAGTGGTGACACAGTAGTGATGGTACAGTGAACCAGTGTCAACACAACACCACAGTAGTGATGGTGATGCAGTAGTGATGGTACAGTGAACTAGAGTGTCAACACAACACCACAGTAGTGATGGTGACAGTAGTGATGGTACAGTGAACTAGAGTGTCAACACAACACCATAATAGTGATGGTGATGCAGTAGTGATGGTACAGTTAACTAGAGTATCAGCACAACACCACAGTAGTGATGGTGACACAGTAGTGATGGTACAGTGAACTAGAGTCTCAACACAACACCACGGTAGTGATGGTGACACAGTAGTGATGGTACAGTGAACTAGAGTCCCAACACAACACCACGGTAGTGATGGTGACACAGTAGTGATGGTACAGTGAACTAGAGTCCCAACACAACACCAGGGTAGTGATGGTGACACAGTAGTGATGGTACAGTGAACTAGATTGTGAACACAACACCACAGTAGTGATGGTGACACAGTAGTGATGGTACAGTGAACTAGAGTGCCAACACAACACCACGGTAGTGATAATGACACAGTAGTGATGGTACAATGAACTAGTGTCAACACACCACAGTAGTGATGGTGACACTGTAGTGATGGTACAGTGAACGAGAGCACCAACACAACACCACGGAAGTGATGGTGACACAGTAGTGATGGTACAGTGAACTAGAGTGTCAAAACAATACCAAAGTAGTGATGGTGACAGTAGTGATGGTACAGTGAACTAGTGTCAACACAACACCACAGTAGTGACGGTGACACAGTAGTTATGATACAGTGAACTAGAGTGTCAACACAACACCACAGTAGTGGCGACACAGTAGTGATGGTACAGTGAACTAGAGTGTCAACACAACACCACAGTAGTGATGGTGATGCAGTAGTGATGGTACAGTGAACTAGAGTGTCAACACAACACCACAGTAGTGATTGTGACGCAGTAGCGATGGTAAAGTGAACTAGAGTGTCAACACAACACCACAGTAGTGATGGTGAGACAGTAGTGATGGTACAATGAACTAGAGTGTCAACACAACACCAGAGAATTGATGGTACAGTGAACTAAAGTGTCAACAAAACAACACAGTAGTGATGGTGACACAGTAATGATGGTAGAGTGAACTAGAGTGTCAACACAACACAACAGTAGTGATGGTGACACAGTAGTGATGGTACAGTGAACTAGAGTGTCAACACAACACCATAGTAGTGATGGTGATGCAGTAGTCATGGTACAGTGAACTAGTGTCATCACAACACAACAGTAGTGATGGTGACAGAGTAGTCATGGTACAGTGAACTAGAGTGTCAACACAACACCACAGTAGTGATGGTGATGCAGTAGTGATGGTACAGTGAACTAGAGTGTCAACACAACACCACAGTAGTGATGGTGATGCAGTAGTGATGGTACAGTGAACTAGAGTGTCAACACAACACCACAGTAGTGATGGTGATGCAGTAGCGATGGTACAGTGAACTAGAGTGTCAAAACAACACCACAGTAGTCATGGTGATGCAGTAGTGATGGTACAGTGAACTAGAGTGTCAACACAACACCACAGTAGTGATGGTGACACAGTAGTGATGGTACAATGAACTAGAGTGTCAACACAACACCAGAGAATTGATGGTACAGTGAACTAAAGTGTCCACAAAACAACACAGTAGTGATGGTGACACAGTAATGATGGTACAGTGAACTAGAGTGTCAACATAACACAACAGTAGTGATGGTGACACAGTAGTGATGGTACAGTGAACTAGTGTGTCAACACAACACCATAGTAGTGATGGTGATGCAGTAGTGATGGTACAGTGAACTAGAGTGTCAACACAACACCACAGTAGTGATATTAGAGTGAACTAGAGTGTCAACACAACACCACAGTAGTGATGGTGACACAGTAGTGATGGTACAGTGAACTAGAGTGTCAACACAACACCACAGTAGTGATGGTACAGTGAACTAGTGTCAACACAACACAGTAGTGATGGTGACACAGTAGTGATGGTACAGTGAACTAGAGTGTCAACACAACACCACAGTAGTGATGGTGACACAGTAGTGATGGTACAGTGAACTAGAGTATCAACACAACACCATAGTGAGGGTGACACAGTAGTGATGGTACAGTGAACTAGAGTGTCAACACCACAGTAGTGATGGTAGAGTGAATCGAGTGCCAACACAACACCACAGTAGTGATGGTGAAACAGTAGTGATGGTACAGTGAACAAAAGTGTCAACACAATACCACAGTGGTGATGATACAGTGAACTAGTGTGTCTACACAACACCACAGAAGTGATGGTGACACAGTAGTGATGGTACAGTGAACTAGAGTGTCAACACAACACCACATTAGTGATGGTGATGCAGTAGTGATGGTACAGTGAACTAGAGTGTCAACACAACACCACAGTAGTGATGTTGACACAGTAGTGATGGTACAGTGAACTAGAGTGTCAACACAACACCACAATAGTGATGGTGATGCAGTAGTGATGTTACAGTGAACTAGAGAGTCAATACAACACCACAGTAGTGATGGTGACAGTGATGATACAGTGAATTAGTGTGTCAACACAACACCACAGTAGCGATGATACAGTGAACTACTGTCAACACAACAACACAGTAGTGATGGGGACACAGTAGTGATGGTACAGTGAACTAGAGTGTCAACACAACACCACAGTAGTGGTGACACAGTAGTGATGGTACAGTGAACCAGAGTGTCAACACAACACCACAGTAGTGATGGTGATGCAGTTGTGATGGTACAGTGAACTAGAGTGTCAACACAACAAAACAGTAGTGATGGTGACAGTAGTGATGGTACAGTGAACTAGAGTGTCAACACAACACCATAATAGTGATGGTGATGCAGTAGTGATGGTACAGTGAACTAGAGTGTCAGCACAACACCACAGTAGTGATGGTGACACAGTAGTGATGGTACAGTGAACTAGAGTCTCAACACAACACCACGGCAGTGATGGTGACACAGTAGTGATGGTACAGTGAACTAGAGTCCCAACACAACACCACGGTAGTGATGGTGACACAGTAGTGATGGTACAGTGAACTAGAGTCCCAACACAACACCAGGGTAGTGATGGTGACACAGTAGTGATGGTACAGTGAACTAGATTGTCAACACAACACCACAGTAGTGATGGTGACACAGTAGTGATGGTACAGTGAACTAGAGTGCCAACACAACACCACGGTAGTGATGGTGACACAGTAGTGATGGTACAGTGAACTAGAGTGTCAACACACCACAGTAGTGATGGTGACACTGTAGTGATGGTACAGTGAACGAGAGCACCAACACAACACCACGGAAGTGATGGTGACACAGTAGTGATGGTACAGTGAACTAGAGTGCCAAAACAATACCAAAGTAGTGATGGTGACAGTAGTGATGGTACAGTGAACTAGTGTCAACACAACACCACAGTAGTGATGGTGACAAAGTAGTGATGGTACAGTGAACTAGAGTGTCAACACAATACCACAGTAGTGATGGTGACACAGTAGTGATGATACAGTGAACTAGCATGTCAACACAACACCACAGTAGTGATGGTGACACAGTAGTGATGGTACAGTGAACTAGAGTGTCAACACAACACCACAGTAGTGATGGTGACACAGTAGTGATGGTACAGTGAACTTGAGTGTCAACACTACACCACAGTAGTGATGATACAGTGAACTAGTGTGTCAACACAACACCACAGTAGTGATAGTACAGTGAACTAGAGTGTCAACACAACACCACAGAAGTGATGGTGATGCAGTAGTGATGGTACAGTGAACTAGAGTGTCAACACAACACCACAGTAGTGATGGTGACACAGTAGTGATGGTACAGAGAACTAGAGTGTCATCACAACACCACAATAGTGATGGTGATGCAGTAGTGATGTTACAGTGAACTAGAGAGTCAATACAACACCACAGTAGTGATGGTGACAGTGATGATACAGTGAATTAGTGTGTCAACACAACACCACAGTAGCGATGATACAGTGAACTACTGTCAACACAACACCACAGTATTGATGGGGACACAGTAGTGATGGTACAGTGAACTAGAGTGTCAACACACCTCAGTAGTGATGGTGACACAGTAGTGATGGTACAGTGAACTAGAGTGTCAACACAACACCACAGTAGTGATGGTGATGCAGTAGTGATGGTACAGTGAACTAGTGTCAGCACAACACCACAGTAGTGATGGTGACACAGTAGTGATGGTACAGTGAACTAGTCTCAACACAACACCACGGTAGTGATGGTGACACAGTAGTGATTATACAGTGAACTAGCATGTCAACACAACACCACAGTAGTGATGGTGACACAGTAGTGATGGTACAGTGAACTTGAGTGTCAACACAACACCACAGTAGTGATGGTGACACAGTAGTGATGGTACAGTGAACTAGAGTGTCAACACAACACCACAGTAGTGATGGTGACACAGTAGTGATGGTACAGTGAACTAGAGTGTCAACACACCACAGTAGTGATGGTGACACAGTAGTGATGGTACAGTGAACAAGAGTGTCAACACAATACCACAGTGGTGATTGTAACACAGTAGTGATGGTACAGTGAACTAGAGTGTCAACACAACACCACAGTAGTGATGGTGACACAGTAGTGATGGTACAGTGAACTAGAGTGCCAACACAACACCACGGTTGTGATGGTGACACAGTAGTGTTTTTACAGTGAACTAGAGCACCAACACAACACCACGGTAGTGATGGTGACACAGTAGTGATGGTACAGTGAACTAGTGTCAACACAACACCATAGTAGTGATGGTGACAGTAGCGATGGTACAGTGAACTAGAGTGTCAACACAACACCACAGTAGTGATGGTGACACAGTAGTGATGGTACAGTGAACTAGAGAGTCAAAACAACACCAAAGTAGTGATGGTGACAGTAGTGATGGTACAGTGAACTAGTGTCAACACAACACTACAGTAGTGATGGTGAAACAGTAGTGATGGTACAGTGAACTAGAGTGTCAACACAACACCACAGTAGTGATGGTGACACAGTAGTGATTATACAGTGAACTAGCGTGTCAACACAACACCACAGTAGTGATGGTGACACAGTAGTGATGGTACAGTGAACTTGAGTGTCAACACAACACCACAGTAGTGATGGTGACACAGTAGTGATGGTACAGTGAACAAGAGTGTCAACACAATACCACAGTGGTGATTGTAACACAGTAGTGATGGTACAGTGAACTAGAGTGTCAACACAACACCACAGTAATGATGGTGACACAGTAGTGATGGTACAGTGAACTAGAGTGCCAACACAACACCACGGTAGTGATGGTGACACAGTAGTGATGGTACAGTGAACTAGAGTGCCAACACAACACCACAGTAATGATGGTGACACAGTAGTGATGGTACAGTGAACTAGAGTGCCAACACAACACCACGGTAGTGATGGTGACACAGTAGTGATGGTACAGTGAACTAGTCAACACACCACAGTAGTGATGGTGACACTGTAGTGATGGTACAGTGAAATAGAGCACCAACACAACACCACGGTAGTGATGGTGACACAGTAGTAATGGTACAGTGAACTAGTGTGTCAACACAACACCATACTAGCGATGGTGACAGTAGTGATGGTACAGTGAACTAGTGTCAACACAACACCACAGTAGTGATGGTGACACAGTAGTGATGGTACAGTGAACTAGAGAGTCAAAACAACACCAAAGTAGTGATGGTGACAGTAGTGATGGTACAGTGAACTAGTGTCAACACAACACCACAGTAGTGATGGTGACACAGTAGTGATGGTACAGTGAACTAGAGTGTCAACACAACACCACAGTAGTGATGGTGACACAGTAGTGATGATACAGTGAACTAGCGTGTCAACACAACACCACAGTAGTGATGGTGACACAGTAGTGATGGTACAGTGAACTTGAGTGTCAACACAACACCAAAGTAGTGATGGTGACACAGTAGTGATGCTACAGTGAATTAGAGTGTCAACACAACACCACAGTAGTGATGGTACAGTGAACTAGAGTGTCAACACAACACGACAGTAGTGATGGTGACACAGTGATGGTACAGAGAACTAGAGGATCAACACAACAGTAGTGATGGTGACACAGTAGTGATGGTACAGTGAACTAGAGTGTCAACAAAACACCACTGTAGTGATGGTGACACAGTAGTGATGGTACAGTGAAATAGAATGTGAACACAACACCACAGAAGTGATGGTGACACAGTGATAGAACAGTAAACTAGAGTGTCAACACAACACCACAGTAGTGATGGTGACAGTAGTGATGGTACAGTGAACTAGAGAGTCAACAAATACAACAGTAGTGATGGTACAGTGAACTAGAGTGTCAACACAACACCACAGTAGTGATGGTCACAGCAGTGATGGTACAGTGAACTAGAGTGTCAACACAACACCACAGTAGTGATGGTGACAGATAGTGATGGTACAGTGAAATAGAGTGTCAATACAACACCACAGTAGTGATGGTACAGTGAACTAGAGTGTCAACACAACACCACAGTAGTAATGATACAGTGAACTAGAGTGTCAACACAACAACACAATAGTGATGGTGACACTGTAGTGATGGTACAGTGAACTAGAGTGTCAACACACCACAGTAGTGATGGTGACACAGTAGTGATGGTACAGTGAACTAGAGTGTCAACACAACACCACAGCAGTGATGGTGACACAGTAGTGATGGTACAGTGAACTAGTGTTTCAACACAACATCACAGTAGTGATGGTGACACAGTAGTGATGGTACAGTGAACTAGAGTGTCAACACAACACCACAGTAGTGATGGTGACAGTAGTGATGGTACAGTGAACTAGTGTCAACACAACACAACAGTAGTGATGGTGACACAGTAGTGATAGTACAGTGAACTAGAGTGTCAACACAACACCACAGTAGTGATGGTGACACAATAGTGATGGTACAGTGAACTAGAGCGTAACACAACACCACATTAGTGATGGGGACAGTAGTGATGGTACAGTGAACTAGAGTGTCAACACAACACAACAGTAGTGATGGTGACACAGTAGTGATGGTATAATGAACTAAAGTGTCAACACAAGACCACAGTAGTAATGGTGACACAGTAGTGATGGTACAATGAACTACAGAGTCAATGCAACACCACAGTAGTGATAGTGACACAGTAGTGATGGTACAGTGAACTAGAGTGTCAACACACGACAGTAGTGATGGTACAGTGAACTATAGTGTCAACACAACACCACAGTAATGATGGTGACACAGCAGTGATGGTACAGTGAACTAGTGTCAACACAAGACCAGAGTAGTGATGGTGACAGTAGTGATGGTACAGTGAAGTAGAGTGTTAACACAACACTACAGTAGTGATGGTGACACAGTAGTGATGGTACAGTAAACTAGAGTGTCAACACAACACCACAGTAGTGGTGACACAGTAGTGATGATACAGTGAACTAGAGTGTAAACACAACGCCACAGTAATGATGGTGACACAGTAGTGATGATACAGTGAACTAGAGTGTAAACAAAACACCACAGTAGAGATGGTACAGTGAACTAGAGTGTCAACACAACACCACAGTAGTGATGGTGACACACTAGTGATGGTACAGTGAACTAGAGTGTGAACACAACACCACAGTAGTGATGGTGACACAGTAGTGATGGTACAGTGAACTAGAGTGTAAACACAACACCACAGTAGTGATGATACAGTGAACTAGAGTGTCAACACAACACCACAGTAGTGATAGTACAGTGAACTAGTGTCAACACAACACCACAGTAGTGATGGTGACACAGTAGTGATGGTACAGTGAACTAGAGTGTGAACACAACACCACAGTAGTGATGGTGACACAGTAGTGATGGTACAGTGAACTAGAGAGTCAAAACAACACCAAAGTAGTGATGGTGACAGTAGTGATGGTACAGTGAACTAGAGTGTCAACACAACACCACAGTAGTGATGGTGACACAGTAGTGATGGTACAGTGAACTAGAGTGTGAACACAACACCACAGTAGTGATGGTGACAGTAATGATGGTACAGTGAACTAGAGAGTCAACACAACACCACAGAAGTGATAGTGACACAGTAGTGATGATACAGTGAACTAGCGTGTCAACACAACACCACAGTAGTGATGGTGACACAGTAGTGATGGTACAGTGAACTTGAGTGTCAACACAACACCACAGTAGTGATGGTGATGCAGTAGTGATGGTACAGTGAACTAGAGTGTCAACACAACACCACAGTAGTGGTGACACAGTAGTGATGGTGGCACAGTACTGAGGGTACAGTGAATTAGAGTGTCAACACAACACCACAGTAGTGATGATACAGTGAACTACTGTCAACACAACACCACAGTAGTGATGGTGACACAGTAGTGATGGTACAGTGAACTAGAGTGTCAAAACAACACCACAGTAGTGATGGTGACACAGTAGTGATGGTACAGTGAACTATAGTGTCAACACAACACCACAGTAGTGATGGTGATGCAGTAGTGATGGTACAGTGAACTAGAGTGTGAACACAACACCGCAGTAGTGATGGTCACAGTAGTGATGGTACAGTGAACTAGAGTGTCAACACAACACCATAATAGTGATGGTGATGCAGAAGTGATGGTACAGTGAACTAGAGTGTCAACACAACACCACAGTAGTGATGGTGACACAGTAGTGATGGTACAGTGAACTAGTGCCAACACAACACCACGGTAGTGATGGTGACACAGTAGTGATGCTACAGTGAACTAGAGTGTAAACACAACACCACAGTAGTGATGGTGACAATAGTGATGGTACAGTGAACTAGAGTTTCAACACAATACCATAGTAGTGATGGTGACACAGTAGTGATGGTACAGTGAACTAGAGTGTCAACACAACACCACAGTAGTGATGATGACACTGTAGTGATGGTACAGTGAACTAGAGCACCAACACAACACAACGGTAGTGATGGTGACACAGTAGTGATGGTACAGTGAACTAGAGTGCCAACACAACACCATAGTAGTGACGGTGACAGTAGTGATGGTACAGTGAACTAGAGTGTCAACACAACACCACAGTAGTGATGGTGACACAGTAGTGATGGTACAGTGAACTAGAGAGTCAAAACAACACCAAAGTAGTGATGGTGACAGTAGTGATGGTACAGTGAAGTAGAGTGTCAACACAAGACCACAGTAGTGATGGTGACAGTAGTGATGGTACAGTGGACTAGAGTGTCAACACAACACAACAGTAGTGATGGTGGCACAGTAGTGAGGGTACAGTGAATTAGAGTGTCAACACAACACCACAGTAGTGATGGTACAGTGAACTACAGAGTAACACAACACCACAGTAGTGATGGTGACACAGCAGTGATGGTACAGTGAACTAGAGTGTCAACACAAGACCACAGTAGTGATGGTGACAGTAGTGATGGTACAGTGAACTAGAGTGTCAACACAACACAACAGTAGTGATGGTGGCACAGTAGTGAGGGTACAGTGAATTAGAGTGTCAACACAACACCACAGTAGTGATGATACAGTGAACTAGTGTCAACACAAGACCACAGTAGTGATGGAGACAGTAGTGATGGTACAGTGAACTACTGTCAACACAACACCACAGTAGTGATGGTGACACAGTAGTGATGATACAGTGAACTAGAGTGTCAACACAACACCACAGTAGTGATGATACTGTGAACTAGAGTGTCAACACAACAACACAATAGTGGTGACACAGTAGTGATGGTACAGTGAACTAGAGTGTCAACACAACACCACAGTAGTGATGGTGACACAGTAGTGATGGTACAGTGAAATAGAGTGTCAACACAACACCACAGCAGTGATGGTGACACAGTAGTGATGGTACAGTGAACTAGTGTCACCACAACATAACAGTAGTGATGGTGACACAGTAGTGATGGTACAGTGAACTAGAGTGTCAACACAACACCACAGTAGTGATGGTGACAGTAGTGATGGTACAGTGAACTAGAGTGTCAACACAACACAACAGTAGTGATGGTGACACAGTAGTGATGGTACAGTGAACTAGAGTGTCAACACAACACCACAGTAGCGATGGTGACACAGTAGTGATGGTACAGTAAACTAGAGTGTCAACACAATACCACAGTAGTGATGGTGACAGTAGTGATGGTACAGTGAACTAGAGTGTCAACACAACACAACAGTAGTGATGGTGACACAGTAGTGATGGTACAATGAACTAGAGTGTCAACACAAGACCACAATAGTAATGGTGACACAGTAGTAATGGTACAATGAACTACAGAGTCAATGCAACACCACAGTAGTGATAGTGACACAGTAGTGATGGTACAGTGAACTAGAGTGTTAACACACCACAGTAGTGATGGTACAGTGAACTATAGTGTCAACACAACACCACAGTAGTGATGGTGACACAGCAGTGATGGTACAGTGAACTAGTGTCAACACAAGACCAGAGTAGTGATGGTACAGTGAAATAGAGTGTCAACACAACACTACAGTAGTGATGGTGACACAGTAGTGATGATACAGTGAACTAGAGTGTAAACACACCACCACAGTAGTGATGGTGACACAGTAGTGATGGTACAGTGAACTAGAGTGTCAACACAACACCACAGTAGTGATGGTGACACAGTAGTGATGATACAGTGAACTAGAGTGTAAACACAACGCTACAGTAGTGATGGTGACACAGTAGTGATGGTACAGTGAACTAAAGTGTCAACACAACACCACAGTAGTGATGGTGACACAGTAGTGATGGTACAGTGAACTAGAGTGTCAACACAATACCACAGTAGTGATTGTGACAGTAGTGATGGTACAGTGAACTAGAGTGTCAACACAACACAACAGTAGTGATGGTGACACAGTAGTGATGGTACAATGAACATGAGTGTCAACACAAGACCACAATAGTAATGGTGACACAGTAGTGATGGTACAATGAACTACAGAGTCAATGCAACACCACAGTAGTGATAGTGATACAGTAGTGATGGTACAGTGAACTAGAGTGTTAACACACCACAGTAGTGATGGTACAGTGAACTATAGTGTCAACACAACACCACAGTAGTGATGGTGACACAGCAGTGATGGTACAGTGAACTAGTGTCAACACAAGACCAGAGTAGTGATGGTACAGTGAAATAGAGTGTCAACACAACACTACAGTAGTGATGGTGACACAGTAGTGATGATACAGTGAACTAGAGTGTAAACACAACACCACAGTAGTGATGGTGACACAGTAGTGATGGTACAGTGAACTAGAGTGTCAACACAACACCACAGTAGTGATGGTGACACAGTAGTGATGATACAGTGAACTAGAGTGTAAACACAACACTACAGTAGTGATGGTGACACAGTAGTGATGGTACAGTGAACTAAAGTGTCAACACAACACCACAGTAGTGATGGTGACACAGTAGTGATGGTACAGTGAACTAGAGTGTCAACACAACACCACAGTCCACCACAGTC